>NW_024582506.1:1263796-1270905 GCF_018398535.1 Haplochromis burtoni | reverse complement strand
GCTGTTTTCTTTGTGAGTATTTATTACACGGCGTGCTGCGGGGAAAAGCCTGTTCTAACGTTTGAGTCTAAGGTTTATTTTTTAGCACCTGGCGGCTCTTTTTTACTTCTCATCCGTAAATAATCTGCTCTTTCACGTGATTCAGTTTATTTTGAAAAGTCTCAACAGGATCTTGAGCTTTATTGTGAAAGGTTTATTTGGAACATAAACAAGCAGTCACGCAAGGGTTTTACCGTCGTTGTTGCTAACCACAACGCATAAAAACAGGCGCTTGTCCGTCCGTAGTTTGGTTATATTAAGAGAAAGAGAGAACTTTAAGAAATTAATATAGCCACTACAGTGACCATCAAAACGATGAAAAAATATTGCCGTAAACAGTTTATTTTGCGACACCACGAAACAAGCGATAGCGTAAACTGACCCGATAGACGTTTTTATATCGTCATCCGATATATATATCATTATATCGAATATATGTTGGATGACCATGATTTTCAAACACTTGAATAGTCACCAAGTAACAAACTGTCAGTCACAGATGTACCGCAACTATGCAGTCACTGGAGAGGAATAAGAGGTGGGGTGTGAAAACCAGTGGAATAGCCAGCTTTTGCAGCTAATTGATGGAGTTGTGAACACTTTTCTAAAACAATAATTAGCTTTTTTTCCCCCACCCTACCAGCACTAAGTTGAGCGGCAGTGAGCTGAACAAAAATGACCCTGTTATTACAAAATCAACACTTCCTCAAGAACTATTAAAAGTAAGGTTTAATTTGACCTCGCCTTTTTAAAGAAATTCTTTGCAGTTCTCTAGAGCTGTGTGCATGTGGTGCGTGTGTGTTAGTTAAACTGTACTGGGCTAATATGTGAAATGTGCAGTCTCCAGTATGTAATGACATCACTACTGCAATGAAAACCACAAAACACACAATACCCCCACTTTCCCTTTAGGACTCAGAATTGGCAAATTACTCTCTCTCTGAAAAGCAAAAGGAAAAATATCTTGCAGGTGACGACATGACATTTTAAAATCCATAAAAATGTGCTGCAGTCGCTGAACTGACGGACTTGTATAATACTGTATGTGATACTAGAGTAGTCGTCTATAAGCCTTAAAAGTTTAAATACCAACAAGAAAGCCATTCTGAGTCTGCGTAATCAAAATGAATCTTCGGCGAACAGTAAAACAAACAAATCTGGAAATACTGTTTCAAAGATTTCAAACACCGGAAGGACTAACGTGCCTGAATAAGATTAGTCTGTGTTATTCATACTGGACAGAGGTAAACAGAAATATTTCTAAACTGAGGACAAGTGAGGCTTGTCCCCACAAAACACTGACCATTAATAATGGGCTCTGTCTGTGTGTGTGTGTGTGTGTGTGTGTGTGTGTGTGTGTGTGTGTGTGTGTGTGTGTGTGTATAAAAGGGCTGACGTCTGTGTCAAGCACCGCAGTGAACTCATGACATATTTGTTCTTTGTTGGCCTCTCAGTTTTGAGAATGTAAACGGCAAAAAAAGAAAAAACAAAGTGCACTGTGGAACTTGTGTAATTACACAAACAGTGTCATCACATGCTTGTGACGAGGAACGGCCACAGATGTTAGAATAGAAGGATGGGGCCTTTCTTTTATATAATCATGCCACCTTTCATTTGTAAAGTTGCGTTGTGGTTGCCAACCACATGTGACAAGTGACTCTTGGCCTTTTTTAAAAATATACTCAATAAATCAATAAAGTCATCAGGAACCGAGGACACCAGAAGTCTCTTTACAAGCGTAAAGATCAGCCCTCTGGTGGCCATTAACTAGAATGCAGATGTTAAGATGTTCCCTCACTGATCTCACCTTTCAGAACTGGAAGCTACACATGTCCGTCTTCATACTGCCTGGAAAAAAAGAAAATATACCAGTAGTACTGTGTACTATGTTTTAGTTTCTTTAATGTTTATGTGTTCTACTAGTTGCTGCGAGCTATGCTAGCCTCCACCATCTCTATCAATACAGTTGCTCTTTGTTAGCTTTGTTTGTTAGTTAGTCGTTAGCCTTGAGAGATTAGCATTTTTACCGTAGCCATCTTGTTTTAAAAAACAACAACAACAAAAACGCAATATAATGCTGTACTGTAAAATCACATAGTCATTGGCTAACAAATGCCTTCACCAATCAGCATACCACAGGTAATCCTCCATTTTGAAATATATGACCAAAGTTTATAAAATAAAACTGAACCCATTAAGTGTTTACAAAGTTCAAAACAGAAAGCTATTTCCCCATAGACTTCTATATATGTGGAAGCCTTTTTGTCACCATAGCTATCGCCATCTGGAGGTCAAAAGGCACTTTCACATTAGCTTTTCTTTCTAACCAGGAATCTACGTCCATGTTTTATACCATCTATAGTTACACCTGAAAGTGTCTAGTTGGTTAACTGCTCAGCAGCCTAAAACCTAGCGCGCTAGCAAGTCTTCAATATGCTAGGGCCACTTCCTGTATACTGTGCCATTTTCTTTTCCCCCCCCTACCCCTAATACTTTGTTATCAGGGCTGTATTTTGTTTCATCATGGATGCATTACAGAAAACTGGATACAGACTCAAATTACTACTAATACTTATGCTCATGTGTTTTACCATAACTCTATATTTCAATGACATCACAAAAAACAACTATTATCTATTCAGCTCCAAGTCTGTTGCTATTAAAAGCCTTTAATCTGATTCAGTCCAGAACATGCCTGTAGAAGCACTTATGATTTTTATTCAAACAAGGTAATAAAGCACAGAAATCTGAGGACAAAGATAAACACTGACATTTAATCTTAATGGAGGAGAGTACAGGAACAGAGGGGGAGGGGGAAAAAAAACAGGAAAGGAAGGGAACATCATGTGCAGAAAAGCTGAAAATAGAGAAGAAAAAGAGAAGAGACATTTCTTCAAGAATGTCTGACGGGGTCAAAAGGACTCTGCGATATCTGCCGGCGTTTAAAGTTGGCCTTAAAAGCCTCGAGGATAGACAAACATGAAGAAAAAACCTCTGCTGAGTTAGCAGAAAATGTAATAGTGTTTACAGCAGCCAATCAGATACACAGATAAAATGGAGCTGGAGTTAATGACCTGAGCTGGAATGCGCTCACAACCAACTTTTATCCATCTCAGAAATGTTATCTTTAAAGTCAATGCAATGCGTGGACACAGACACAAAAAGCAAGCGTCTCGAATTTTTCAGTACTTTGAGGATGAGGAACAATTTTAAAATAAAACAGAATGAGTAATAGTCCAAAATTCCTCTGCACCCTGGATAATAAGTTTTCAACCGTGACAACAACACTTACACTCGCAGAACTACAACAAAAGACTTCCAACAGCTCCAAAGCACAAACTGAATCTCTTAATTGAAGCCATGCCCTGATGTGTTCAACAGCTGTTCTTCTTTTTAATGTTTAGAGAGACTCTAATCTTAAACGACTATATATTTCATATTTACACAGACAGAGTTATAAATTCACCCTCGTGCCAAACATTTATGCTAGCATGATGTACTCGTTTATTAAGAAAGATATGTACATTTATGCTTCTCGCTGGGTGGGGGTGGGGTGTTAAGTCACAACGCTCCCCTTCAAAGGGATTTATTTCAATTCCTTTCAAGTCGGGTTTCCGACATCTGTATGTCGACATGAAATCAAAAGTTGGACTGGACGAGGATGAAAATATTTGGCATTTCCAGTTGCCAACTGGAGCAAAATGTCTGGCCTTGTTACAACTTAGCTGTTCAAACTACCTCACAAAAGTTCAGACAACAACAGCATCAGTGCTGTCATTGTATATCATGCAAAACTAATGAGCAGTTAGCATTAACTGTGACATCACGGCTCCTTTGTATAACTATTTGTTACTAAGATTTGTGAGACAAGAGTCGGGTTGCCTTGAAATCCCTCTGGGTTTTAAGGCATTCTGTTGTGTTTCTGGTTGTGACATCAAATTCATATATAATAGTGTCAGCTCTTCTTCTGTGGAATAAATGGAGTGTTTACTTTTGTCTAATTGGAAGTGTTGCAATGGCAGAGGCAGCTGAAATTTACAAGAAAGAAAGAAAAAGTAAGACATGCAGTTCTGATAAAGAATGTCTGGCCAGTATGACTTTAAGGTTGTTCCCGTGGTCAAAATAAATTCATCCCTGCTTTGTGGACTGCCTACCTTAGTCAGCACCAATTAAAGCTTAGACATAGTAACAAAACAAAAACCTGGAAACCACCACAGTCCATTGTTAACTTTGGAAATGTCTTAAAACTAAATTCTTTTTAAAGGATAGTAGGGGTCAGCTCCTCAGGCTTCAAATGGCCCTCAAAGTTTGGCATCTTTGGGACCTTAGTGAACACTTTCTTGATGACTTCAGGGGCTCAGTTGATAGTTTTAGGTCACACTAAGTAAAATATCAACTAGCAGATTATGGTAGTTATTGGGTGAGAATCATCAGACAGCCCACGATACAATGATATTGCAATACTTTTTGTTAATTTCACATTTTGTGACATGTTGAGTATTGTAATATCATATAAATCATATATTGCATTTTATCACCTCAAAAGCAAATTATGTGCTCAAAGTTAAAAGCTGTCAACAGCTTTATCCAATAAGACAAAGTTATCTTACTTCAGTTATTTATTCTCCTGCAAAATGAGATAAGATGGAGTCAGTCTGCAATCTGACATCTGTTTCTTATAATTGAGCAATTAACTGTGATAAATGGTCAAAAATCACATATCTGTTGCTCTTAAACATAAATTCATACTTAATTATCACATTACTGCTCATCAACCCCCCAGCTCTATAGAGTTATAACCAGTTACTGCTCATCAACCCCCCAGCTCTATAGAGTTATAACCAGCATACTGTTCAAGTTGAGTCAAGCCCCCTCAGGTTTTGCTCCACATTGATACAGACTCATTCAGACTGACGGCAACATGCTGACAATCTGTCTGCGCTTTACACCATTCCTCATTCACCCAGTCATACAAGCACTTTTTTCTATGCTTAAGTTTTCTGTGTTTCCGGCTAGGGCTGCCACAAACGATTATTTTGATAGTCGACTAGTCACCGATTATTTTTGCGATTAGTCGACTAATCAGATCACGCATCCATTGGACGTAAAACGTACAGCTTACTGCACCAGCATGCATCTGCTCTTATATAACTAACATTAGCTTACAGCTTTAAGTGTTTATGGTATGTGCTAACTAAAAATAAAGACAAGATGATAGTTTTTTAAATTTTAATGAAATTTGCAGATTGTTTCGGTGGAGTTTAATAAACTGAGCCGTCTGCTCCTTGCTATCTAAAATATAACAGGACACTGGAGTATATTCTCAAGCATCTCACACTTCTGATAATCAGCTGTCTGCTTGACGTTTATTCAGTTGTGTAAAACTATAACTTTAATCTCAGCCAAACCGATTTACTCAGGAACAAGTAAAATACTGAAAAAAGCCAATCAATAACATTTTTAAGTTATCTAAGTGACTTATGTATGTTTAACCTGAGTAGCGAAAGACGGCGGTGGGTTTGAAAACTATTTGCCGGGAGTCCGGTGCTCTCACGGGTTCTAGTGAGCCTTGAACCCCGGCTCGCTATTGAGCTAGTTTACACAGCAACATTCTCGCCTGAAAATATGTTAAACGTTTATTTTGTGACCCAGAAAGAATAATAAGAGTAATATTAAAACTAACTAGCTGCCGCCATTGTTGGAAACAGAGCAGAGCTGCGCCATGAATTCTGGGATGGGTTGGGCCACGAAGTATACACCCGACCCATCCTTCAAATCTGGGGAAATGAAGGACGCATTTGTGGGACGCATTTGTCGGAGTCTACAAATGCGGACACAGGAGGATGCGTTTCCTGAATTTGGACACAGCTACGATACCGGACACTGCTTCTTCTTCTTCGGGGTTTAACGGCAGCTGGCATCCTTGTACATGCAGTGCTGCCATCTTCTGTTTCAGTCCGTTATTACACTCTTAAATCCTACTACTTATTCCTGTGTGTTTTGGGATCTTACAAAGCTTCAAACGATTTTGATAGTCGACGTAATCGTGACTAGTCGACTAATCGTGGCAGCCCTATTTATGGCAAACATTCACGCATGTTCACACTCTGATAGATGTATCTACATCCACACTAGCCTGGATAGATTTGAAAACGGCATTTTAGTCTGAAAACCCTCTGCGTCCACCACACTAGCGTTTTCAGTCGTTTTCACAGAGTTGTGCATCCACATTGAATCGGCCGAAATTTACTTTATTTACTTTACTCATTGAAACGTGGCGGCAAAAGGTCGAAGAAAAGCACCGAGTTTTTTTAAATGGACTAACAATGAGGTGGAGTTGTTGCTGCGAGTAACACAAAAGTACAAAGTTGCAAAAGCAAGTGAGAATTAAATAATTTGAAGAAAAGCTATCTGGAGCATGTACAAAACTGATATTAATCTGTAATAGGGCTGTCAAAATTGAGAGCAAACAAAACAACTGCTGTATAATGCCCCCAGCTATCTTTAATTGGTCACATGACTGCATCACATGACTAAAATGCGTTTTCGAAAGTCTACGTTTTCCACACTGCGACGGGAAAGCTCTGTTTTGAAATGTATGCATTTTCGAGGGTGTTTTCAAAACACTGCGTTTTCCCTTGGGAAAAACGCCATCTCAGTGTGGATGGGAGGCCAAAACGGAGAGAAAACGATGCGTTTTCAAACAAAAAAGCATTAGTGTGGACGTAGCCTGAACCACCAACCTGCTCTACCTCCTGAGCTGCAGCCACCCCAGCACCCGAAGTTGTAATCAGTTGCAGAATGTGAAAAAGAAATCAATATAATAAGCCACAGATTGTATACTTTTGTTGTCATACATGCAGTAGTAGATTTCACACATGAACTTTGGCTGATATTTGGAGAATGAGGTCAAAGCAGGTGTCTGTTGTGAAATGTAACGCACAACAAGACTGTGCACTCAAGATGTGTTAGCGCCATAGATGTGCGTTGGCCTAGGTGTGTCTCTGCAAACACAACGAGTCACAACAGAGAAATAGACAGACAAAGGGAGTTTATCTCCCACTTGACAG
>NW_024582506.1:1262470-1263776 GCF_018398535.1 Haplochromis burtoni | reverse complement strand
GCGTTGGCCTAGGTGTGTCTCTGCAAACACAACGAGTCACAACAGAGAAATAGACAGACAAAGGGAGTTTATCTCCCACTTGACAGCCTGTAAGAGAATGACCAAATCATCAAAGAATGAAGCCTACTGTCATCCATAATTAGTGCACATAAGTAGAAGGATATCAGGTAAAACAGTATAAAGCTATAACATTTGTCAATCATTTCTCCTTTCGTTTTTCTCCCAAGTGGAGTATACTGAAACAGTAACAGTAGGCTAATAAAATACATTGGCAAACCAATACCTAGATCTAGACGAGTTAACTTGGGCTGACTTAATTTCCGATCTCTATTAGTGGAGCAGAAAATTAAGAGACTTATATGAAGAATGACACCTTTGAACTAAAAACTTGTATAAAAGACAGAAAGATAAAGAAGAAAAAGAGGATTACATGTTAGTTAGTGGCACGTCAGCTGTACTTTAGCTGGATTGGATGTAGATATTGTAATGCAGCTTTATAGACAGGCAAAAACAGCATTCTCCAAGCTAACTGATGTATCTTATTCCAAGAACAGCCAAACTATGAACAAATACAGATGGCAATGGCTTTTAGTTTCCATTTATTCATGACAATGCAAGCAAAATAAAGGCAAGAAAGCAGAATGCAACCTACACTGAGTAAGAGTTTGTTGCGAACACATAGAGACCCTAAAACATCACATTTATTATTTCAGATTAATTTTACATACCGAGATAGAGACACAGACAGACCAGAGCTTTTAGAGGGCAAGGTGAGCCACCCAAGCAGCCAGGACAGGCAGGCAGAGGCAGAGCAGGCCATCTAATCCGCATTTCAATCCCCAGCTCCTAAGGTCTCCATGTCAAAGTGACCTTGGGCAAGATATTGAACCCTAAAATGTCTCTGAGACATCCATCATAGTGGAATGTGCCCATAACAGTTAGGAAGTTCACAAAGTCAAAGAATGAAGTACCGTATGAATGTGTGTGTGACTGGGAAAATGACTTTTATTAAAAAGTGCCTTAAGTGCTCGCTTAGAGTAGAGAGCACTCAAGGCTTTGATTAAAGGATCGTTGCTACCAAGTAGCTCTAATTTTCAGGAGTTTTTGGGAAAAAGTTACAATTTGGAAAAAGATATAGTATAATTTAGATTTTTGTACAGTTGCATGTTCCACTCGAGTTGTAGCGTGCTCTCTCCTCTGTAATGTAACCACTGGTTAGGCAGTGGTACAAACAGAATAGCAGTGCTTGATAAATTCACAAATGGGTAACTCTGCAAAAAGAAAGGGAGAGGAAGGAGACACAGAG
>NW_024582506.1:1234936-1262450 GCF_018398535.1 Haplochromis burtoni | reverse complement strand
CAGTGGTACAAACAGAATAGCAGTGCTTGATAAATTCACAAATGGGTAACTCTGCAAAAAGAAAGGGAGAGGAAGGAGACACAGAGAGTCATTGGGCACTTCCAGCATGAAGAGAAAGTATTGGTTATATTTGCCAGTGGGAGCACCGAATCATGTTTAGCCTGCTTCAGATACAGCAGTGCAAACAATGACTCAGCCTAACTAGATTTATGGACATAGGTGATATCAGATGAACAGGTAAAAACAGCACTGGGTAGAAGCCTAAAAAAAATATCACAGAAATGTGTGATAATGATATTTCTGACACCCAATATTACACATTAAATATTAAACAATATTACACACAATACTCTATTTGCTCTTCTATTTGGAGAGCAACTAGCTAGTGCTCTAGCTAGTCTTTCAGCAAAGCTTGGTTGTGTGCTTTTGGGTCATATATCATTAGCTGCTAGCAACAGTACTAGCTAGAATACTAGCTAGTCTTTCAGCCAATGTCGGTTGAGTTACTTGTGTGCTTTTGGGTCATAAATCTTAACTGCTAGCAACTCTTCCATCAAAGCCTCATTGTACTCTACAATATGTTTATGACTCAAGCGGTTAAACATGTTTGGTATTTCCACCTTTAGCGGGGACAGTTTTCTTGCATATTTTGGAAAGCATTGCGATGTGCTGGAGATTGTTGAAGTAGTTCCAGTTTTACTAAATCATTATTGGACGATGACACACAGCTCTCAATGTCAAACATTTCTGGGCTTGCATAATTTTTTTGTATTTTTTTAATAAAAAATTAAAAAAGCTATACAGTGACATCACAGTAAAATGTATACCAGTTATCCTTGACAATATGCTATGGAAAAGCCCCAGTATTAAATAAAAACCTTCGTCTTGTTCTTAGTTTATTAAAAATAGTAAATGGGAACAGTAAGCCAATTTCACACTAGCCAACATAACAGTGGGCCACCCCTTCCCATATGGAAAAGATATATATAAATCTTATAAAGTTTGTATCTGTCTTGTGTGAAACTTGTATGAAAAGCATACAAGAGTGAAAACACATATAAGATCCCTTGAAAAATTACATAATGAAACTTTGGATACTTACTAAAACAATATATGAAAGTAATGAGAAAGTGGCCACTTTCATGAGTAAATCATATAAGTTTTTACTATTTCTTTTCCATATGGGTTGTTTCCAGGTTGAAACCCTATAAAGAACACTGTCATCCTATTTTCAAGTTTAAGCTGTTGCAATAATAAAACATTTAAAAATAATTTATCTCTCTCTGATATGGCAGAGCAGCAGTAAGTTATAAACAACACAGGCTAATAGTGAGGCTACCACCAATGTGCGCACTCTGGCTAAGCAACGGGAACTAAATTCACTTAACTAAAATTAAGTGAAGTAGACATGAGGAAGTTTTTCTGCCTGTCAGGTCTAAAGGGTGGAAGTTTGGCTAAAAGTTGACTCTGCTTGTGGGGTAAATTATTACTCCAGTGAAGTGGAACTGGTCATAAACACAGCAATAAGCAAATATTAAAACTTACAACTAAGGAGGGGGGGGGAAGTATTGTTACAGTTCCTGTGCAACTTGCCCAGCACCATCAACAGTTTATCAGACTTTAAAATAAATTAATTAATTAAAACAGAAAACACTGAACATATGTTATAGCTCTACAATTCAATCGGCTCTTACCCATGCTTCACAGTGTGACCAGTTGTGTCGTTTTCCATGTGCCACAGCAGGAAAAGTACAGATGCCAATAAAATGGTTGCATCTAGGTGAGCTTTTCAGTGTCTTGGTAGAGTGCACGCTGGGACTCTGGCCAGTCTTACTGGGATATTCGACTGGTGCAATTTCTAGATCAGTCGTAATTAACATTTACTCTATATTTATAACTCTAACACTAGTGTCTGCCTGCCAAGTTGAAACTTGATTATGGCACATTTGCAGTAAACTTATGCTGATTAATGTGCCGAAGCAGAAGACTCAGCCTTTGTAGCTACACACTAACACGCCAAGTTTAAACTTGAGAAGCCAGCCTCGCTAGCACACCCTCTTTGGTATTCTGAATTATGGAATATCTTTAAAGCATAATTATCACTTTTTGACAGAGAGGTCTCAAACTTTATTGCCATTACGCTCACGGTTAGCGGTCACGCTGTGTACTGTTAAACACTGTGCCAATTTTTTCCATATAAGCTCATTTTACTTGTAACTCGTGCCTTTTTTTTAGACTAAGGCTACAGAATTTGTGCTTCTCTGAGAGAAGAAAGGAGGCGGCACTGGTAAAAACTGAGGACTCTGAGACATCTGTGATCTCCTTTAGTGTGAAACAACATTGCACTGGGCCAGCACAGACAGGAATGCAGAAGCATGTGGATAAGCTGTGTGTGAAGCCAAGGCGCTAGCCTTTGTCAAGATTTATGAGTGAGCCAACAGCAGCAAAACACCTTTGCTCTCCAGAGTCACTACAGTCAGAAAAGGGAACTATAATCGGCCAAATTACAACTGCCATAACTTGTCCACTCTATGCTAACGAAATGCAAGGCTAATTGCACAGACTCCTGTTTGTGCACCTGCAGAAAACGCTGCCTTTGGCTTTGGACTTTCACCAACATATGGAACGTTAATCCTCGAGAGATTTGTCAGATCATATTAACGCCATACGCGCTCCTGGTCAAGTCTTTGGAAATTAACCAAAGAGCTGTGTGGTTGTCTTATAAGTACTAGAACTAAAAGTTAGATGGCTGTGTGTTATCTGCTCAAATCAACAGGGCATTTGGCACACACATTTCCCCGGAGCTGGAAAGCAAAATATCTTTTTATTCAAAAATGCACATGCAAGAGCCTGCATGTGGTTTTGTTATGCGTTGCCATATGGAGGACAACTAACCTCTTGTCCATATTAAAAGTCTGGCCTGCTAAAGGTGTCCCAGGGTAGCTAGTTCATTCTCAAACTGCATAATGATGTGGTGTGGATCACAGCAGGTTTTATCCAACTACAAGCAGCTGCTAAAGTAGCAAAAAGTCCACTCCTTTAAAAATAAATAAATAAATAAATAAATAAAAATACAAACTGAACAGCTTAGTTTTACAACTAAACGGTGATCGTGGCCTTACTTTGCTCTACATGTCATTCTCGGGTGATGCAGATCCCGATTTCATGCAGAGCCAACACCCCTGATCTCATCTTACACAACATGTGACCAGATCATCTGGTCCGATACCCTCGCTGTGGAGCGCGTTGGTTTCACTCTATTGTGTTTTCTTTTTATACGTATTCAACCCCTGAAGAGCTGGCTTTTGTGTAAGATCAGTGCAGTGATTGTCGCCAGGTACAGAATCTACAGAACATGATCTCTACCCAAATTCTCACAGACACTGGACAAAAAAATAAATAAATAAATCACACATGTAATATTTAGGACCTGATGAACGCTGAGGGAGCGCAATGACTCCAATCATTCAAAGTGAAGGAGCAAAGTGAATTTCAGAGGCCAGGATGACTAACAAACAAGTGATTGTAAAAGGCATCCCAACTGTAGCTGGGAGTGCTTAGATCCGCCTCACACAAAACCCTCAGAAGGTCTTTATTGTCCAACAATACAATGTTATTTACTCTTCACATCAAGACTTTCAATTGTATTCAAATGAGATCAAGGTCTAACTAAGGGATTTGTTTTGGCAAATGTTCAAAGCACAGCGTATGCACCGTTAGGAGATCAAGCATTTGAAACCAGGATAGATTTACCTTCTCTTGTATCTAAGCCAAGGAAACTTCCCAGTCAAAGAGTTCTGATATGGGCAGATGTGGGACAAGGAGAAAAAGATGTAAAGAGAATAGCGAAACATAGTTGAAGCATGTGCGGCAGCTTTGGCTGCAGACTGATTTCAAGGCAGAAACCAAAAGTGAATGTCTGTTCAATTTGGATGAAAACACAAATGGAGCACACCCTCAGATTTTCCTGACACTGCCCAAAACCTCACACAACCTGCGTGGCTCGCTTGCCCACCACCAGTTAAAATTCCTGGAGTTCACATCCTGACATGGATCACAGTTAAAAATCAGCTCCTGTAGACCTCAGCGAAGGCAGGCAGGGAAGAAAGAAAAAGCCATAAGGGATGAAGGAGGAGTGTACCGGAAAAGGTCGACCTCAGATCTCTGTGTTCCGACTGTTGCCACAGCTGTATCTGGTTCAGCAGAACACAAGTCATATCAAGGGGAGTTATGTGGACCGACAGGGAAGACTCAGCAGAGGGGAAAGGGTCTCTGCCAGAACAAAATACAGTTTCGTACAGTATTTATCACCTCCTGGTTGGGGTGAGAACTATTTGTAGACACTGCTGCCAAATCAAACTTTTTATGTAGATTCCAACATCATGCTTTTATTACATCAGTGTTTCCTCACATGCAGACTTTACTGGGGTGGGCAGCCCAGTTATATCAGCAGCAGCAGCCCAAGGATACAAGGCAAATAATTTTAACATATAATTTTGTTTGTCAGCGACACCTACCCACAATCCATTTGCGAGTTGACAGGCTCCTCGCTTTTATTTTGAAAGGTTAGTCGCTGCTGACCAGCTAGCCCCAGCCTACAGGCAAGCTGGTTGCCAGGTTTCTGTTGTAGTGGTCATGTTATAAATTAGCTTCTTCTACAGAGAGGATCCTATCCCCTGAGTGTGCATACTCAGATGTCTGGTAGTCGAAGGTCTGCTGAAAGCTGGAGAGGAACTTTACCCATTAGGGAACTGGCACATGTGCTGCTACACGAGCTCAATGATCCTGCAAAAGAGTAGAGGAACTACTGTACTACTTACTACTGCATCTACAGCTGTAGAACAGGATGGTAACACTGGCATTTGTTCCGCAAGAGTCTCACTAAAGAAGCAGCATTATATTGTTTCATTATTGTCATGTAGTGTTTAGTGATATTATTTGCCTTTTCAAAAGGTATTATTTAAAAACTTAGGCAAGCCTTCACCCTGCAGGAGCTGTACATACGTAGATGAACACACATGGGTATGCACGGATGCCACAAACACAAATAAAATCTGAATCTGTTGGAAACTGTGTGGTTTAAATAATCCAGGCTTAATGTTGAGTGCTAAACAAAAACATCTTACCTGAAATGGTCAATCACCCCCATTCAGGTATTACACATGAACTTATAGAATCAAAAGAGCAAATGAACGCCAGGCCTAACAACTTTGATTCTTTGGGGTAAACACGGTTATCTTCTATTTATTCTGTTTACTATAATGTCATAAAGTGGAGGTGAATGGATTATAAATTTCAATATCAGAGGCCGACCAATCTCGATACATAACACTGAAACCATCTGCATGACCTGATACTCTGAGGTTGAAAGATTCCCCGTGGTTTGTTTGTTTGTTTGTTTGTTTGTTTGTTTGTTTGTTTGTTTGTTTGTTTGTTTGTTTTTTGGGGGGGTCTTGGTGGACTGGCCCTTTAATTTCAATCAGATGGCTCACATTTTCTCTTTTGTTCCTGGGTGGAGTGCTTTCGTGTAACTAGCTGTATTGTAACACGAATGACCTCTGCGATAATACGCACCAGCTGTTTGAAGGGAGATAATAACATTTACCAACAGCGTTCCTCCTTCCTCACTGGCAGCAGCCCCTTCCTTCCTTCTGAACAAACTCCAATTGGTTGATGTGTTGTTTATTTGAGAGCTGACACAGAATGCTGATTTATCTGTGCTCTGCTTGGGCGTAAAAGTTTACAAGCTCCAAGTTTACCAGAACTCCATGTAGGATTAAGAAAATTAGGCATCACAAACAAAAATTGCATATGCAAATAAGGAGCAGCACAGTTACAAAACAATGGTGCGTTTCATGATTTCAGGTCAATAAATGTACTCGTTGCACACTTCTATGCTAATATCCAACTGCATCGTTTTTGAAAACTTGTGCAAAGGGTAATGTGTATTTCACATTTTCAAACAGAAGCAATAATATACTAAAAACTATATACTAGTGCATACAGTACTGTGAAAAAATAGTATGTGCACCAACCATTTTTAAGGAAGGAACACATTGAGAAAAAGCAAAGGTATGCCAAATTAGAACTGAACTGAAAGTCCGTGGGAACAGGTTTTATGGAGGGATGAAACCAGATTTGAAATCTCTGATTAAAGAGAGAGACATAATAGAGAGCCATCTGTAAAACACGGCAGAGGCTCTGTAATGGTTTGTAGCCGTGTTTTAGCCAGTGGTGTTAGGTATCTTGTCAAAACCAAAGGAAATGCAAACACACCAAAGGACCATTAGAGTTTGAGTCGCCATTTAAAAGCATCTAATTAGCAATTAATTCATTTTTCAGCATGTCAACAATCCCAAACACACTAAACACACCTCAGCTATACTGAAGTAGTTTGAGAGCAAAAGGTAGGCAACATGCAAAGAACTGTTTTGAATATGCTTCAAGAAGTCTGGAGAACTATTCCTGAAGACTGGTAAATTACAACGACGGTTGAGGGTTAGGCGTTCATTTTTGATGGTTAGGGTAGGCTAGGGAAAGCGTTATATCAAGTCAATGTCTTAACTAAGAGATTAAAAAACAGTGTGTGTGTGTGTCAGCACTAATTTGTTAGTTAAAACCTGGAGAACGAACCAAAATACTGTAATACTAGCTTGACAACCTACCATAAACGTGCCTCTTATAGTGACTACACTGACTACAAAGACCACTTCTTGTCAATGACAACTAAGTAAACATGGCTGACTGTTGTACCATTAAAGTATTACACTAATCTGTTGTTTTTATTTTTTCACTGACGAAAAAAAGCAGTAAATCATCTCAATTAAGAAACTCAAACTGAAGAATATCTGGCATTTTTCCACATAAAATTACTAAAACGATTCTTATTACTGCATCCGTCAAAAAAGTGAAAAATATAACAGGCTGACACTATGATTTAATCTTGGGCTCAGGTATTGTGTATCTATGTGTCTGCGTCTGTCATGAGGGGAGGGGAGCTATGGAAGGCCTGCCCTCGTCTGCCATCCATAACAAAATAAACTGCATGGCTTGAGCAACAAAACATGATTGTGAGCTATCAGCTCACCATGTTCCTATTAGCAGACACTTTGTTTATTATTCCTAACAGTTAGCAAAATGAAACGCTTTCTTGTTGCAGCTGATGCTGGCTCTCTGATTACTGATGGATAAGTCACAAAATTTAGGTTAACAAAATGACATCTTGAACCAATTAATCCTTTACCCTTCAGCACAGCTTTCTGATGAATTCAAATTGTAAATGACATGTCAGAAAAGCTGATTATGTGGCCCAGTGTGTGGCTTTGTTTGTTTGAACAACCGTATTAATAATTGCATCCAGCATATGGATGCAATTATCGTTACGATTTCTGACTCCTGTGGCATTTGTTTTGCTTTTTTTTCGTGCACAGATTCATCAGAAAATTCTCTGACACGTTTAAATTTCTCAGGCTCACCTTTCTGTAGATGAATGATGTCGGGGAAGTTGGCGAGCAGGCCTTGATAGAGGGACAACTTATCCAGCATGTGGAAGAGGTCATACTTAGGTTGCTCTGCAAACAACTCTCCAATGTTCTCATAGGTGCGGCCAGTATGGGAGATGGCATTGTTGAGTCCATCTGACCTATAGGGAGGGTCCAACGTGAATGCGTGGCTGATAGACTGGAAGGCATTTCCAAGACGCTGGAACTCTTTCCTGAATCCACCCAGGTGTTTGCGCACCAGCTCCGAGGCGACGTGTGTCAGCTGCATAACGCTGTCGTCCATCTTCCTGGCAAAGGCCTTGAAGTTGTCGACTCGTTCCTCGACGTCCTGAAGGTCCTGGTGCTCTTTGGGGATTTGAAGGGTTAGCATGAAATGCGCGCCCACCATCTCGTCCTTCTCCGCCCTTCTCTTGCCCAATTTCCACTGCTTGTCATCAGCACACATGAGAAAGTGCTCAAAGCCTTCATATTGGGAAAGGACTGGGTGACTGGTCATGTGGTTCATCCACAGTATCAGTCGCCTCTTGCGCTTCTCAATGAAGTCTTCCTCGAATCGCCCCGTGGCCTGCTTCTCGGGCAGGTGAGGCACAGAGATCACAGTGAACTTGTGAAGCAGGCGGTTGTACAGCCAGTCAAAGTGTTTGTAACGTCTGTAGACAGGACGCCCTGTATGACTTGGTGTCACCCGGTACGAAATGTAGGTCTTGATGCCCTTGAACTTTGTCTGTTTGGTGGGATCCTCAATGGAGCAGGAGAAAGGCTTTGGATTCTCCTTCCACCGGGGCCCTAGGGGACCCATGTCAATGGAGTAAGTCTCAGCTATCTTTGCCATCATTGGGACATCACCCAACACAAATGCCTCTACCCCTGAGCGGACAAAGCTGGAAAATCTGTTCAAGTTCCTGCCCACCATACTGCCCTTCCTAGAACTGGTGATGCTATCTTGTCTGGATGCCGGCTTGGGTCGATAGTGCACATTGGGATTGTTGGTCATCGGGTTCTCAGGGGCATGTCCATTGGCTCCAGGATTCCTGGTGTGATCAGCATCATCCACAACAGTGGACCTGTCATCCCAGTCATCCCAGTCGTCATAATCGTCATCATCATAATCATTCTGTGGATAATGGAGCGAGGTGTTTGGAGTGGAGAAGTCCTTTCCTAAAGAGCCCGCTGGGCTTATGGAGCAGTCGGTAACATTAGAGTTGGAGCGACTGCGTATAATTTCCACATAAGATGCAGGGAAGATACCCCTCTCTCCTCGGCTGTTCTCCCCCTGAAACCAGCCGTCCACTGAGTTCTCGTCAAAGATAATCAGTTCCTCATTCTCCTGGATGCTAATCTCCCCATTGTTTTCGCTTAAAAAAGTATAGAGGGCTTTGGCTTTCACTGACATCTTTGATTACTCCCGTGGCTGCGAAACCAGAGAATTCTACATGCACATAGTGCTTAGATTATATCGATGCTGCTGTCTCGGTGCATGCCACATTGGAAACATTTGACACTAGCTCACTGTAATATTTAAACTCATATCAAATGGCATCGCAGCTGTTCGATCGTGTGTGCCACAGCACAATATGACCTATGTAAATTTAATGATCTGACACTAGATAAACACAGAGCTTGTCAAAAGTTACATAAAACTATTACTTCTATCTGCCAAAAATAAAAAGTCTGAAACAGGCCTAGGGTAACAATTAGTATACTCAGCCCATTGAGGCTGTTGATCTATTATTGCATTATACTAGCAGGTCTAACAAGAACTTTAACCTACAAAAGATCTGTAACACAATAGGCCTCTCAATACAGAAGGACCCCGTGTCTCCTTTCTCATCACAAACACAACAGGTTCAAAACCAAAAGTGTTTTCACCGAAGAGCTCCTCCAAAAGCGCCGACGGTCGTTTTAAAATCCTCTCAAAGTGGGCTTCAGCCTCGCTGTTAACTTATTGTACAATTGTGTCTCATTACCGAGCTTTAAAACCATCCGTGATGGGACTACTTCCAGGATAAAGTGGCCCGGTGTGAAGGAAAAACAGATGGATGAGTAATGGTATCCCTGTGCATTTTTAAACGCCGCATTCCCTCACACTGAAACTTGCTGCGTGTTCCTTTGTAAACAGGTTCCTGCGCATCTTCAGTCGATCCTTTTTCAGCAAAAGCAGAAAACGGCCAAAAACAATCCGCGCCCACTAAGTATCAGCACACGCCACGAGCCGCTGCTATTTCTTGGAGTTTATTCCTTTGCGAGCGGCAACAAAGTAACTCTTTCCATGACGTGCGGTCAGACAATTGAAGGCAACTTCGCCTTTTTTTTTTCATCAGCTCCTTTATATTGTTTGGAAGAGGCGGAACAGGCTCGATGCCGCCCCCTCCAGGAGGGAAGGAGCATTACATACAGTGAAGATTACAACATCCAAGCACAATTTATGTCGTGGGTTACCAGGCATATTATAGTTTTGTATTTTCGAGTTTAGTTTGTTTGTTTTGTTTATTCTTGTATATTTTGTCTTGAATAATGAAAATAAATACCAGGTTTCTGAAAATAATGAAAGAAAAACTATTAACTCAGAAAGCCAACTTAAATTTTAAAAAGTATAAAAAAGAATAATAAATTATACTTTACACTACAGCTAAGCTTAATGTTGGCGATAATTACGATTTAGTGTATTATTGTTATTGCAGTGATGCTTACTACTATTAAATATAGTCTTTATAATTTAGGAAACTTACTTCCTATTGGCTACCACAATAACGCTGATATGATATATATTTCAAAGCTTCAACAAATTCTTAGGTTAAACATAAGGTGTTAGACTATCCAACCGAGCAACAATGTAGCCGTAATAGTCTCATTTAAGTGCTGCGTTTAAACTGAATTTATATACAGTACATGTTTATGTGGCCTCCTTTATACTTTTTAACTCCTCTACATTTAAACGTTGTTGTTTTTACCCTACTTTATTTATTTAACACGTTTAGCACCGTCAAATTTGCTAGGATAACTTTGAGAGTGTTTTGTTTTTTGTAATAGTTCCACATAAGTGACCGATATCATTTCTATCGTGTGAAAAAACAAACTCCGGGTTAGGTTGAGCTTTTTTGTCGGCCAACTGAAAAACGCCACCCGGCAAAAATGATGACAGCGTGACGTTTCGGCAGCACCCTCCCTGAATGTCCAAGGTATCTGTTTACGCTAGCTTTGTGAAAACTAACATCTCATAAAGTTTACTGCATTGCGTTTGAGTCCAGTATTTGTGTATAGTTTGTACGAAAGCACGTTTTTGTTGCAAAACGCTAGGATCAAAGTTCCTAACTGGTTGCATAGTTAGCAACCACAGCGTGCTAGCAGGTTTAGCGCGATGCAATGCTAGCAGCTAAGCTATGTGACTGGCCAGTTGTAGTAGTCCGTAATAGGAGGCTTTTCTGGCCTTTTTCCGCGAAGTACAATCTAGACAGATGCCCCACTAGACCAGGGCGTTTGGTGCTTGATTATATTGGTATTACCTGTGCAATATTAAGCTTAAATTAAAAAAAATCCCGTCAATCAGCACATGTTTGTCCTAGTTAAGTGTGTAAATGTTGTACAAGCACTTGTACAAGTCACTTGTACCCGCACTTTCTATAGACTATATTTGATTTAGAGTACATACAGGATGATCCTAAGCTCTCGGTGATCGTGGGGGGCAAATTGGACTAGATGTTAACATTGCTACTAACGCTGGTTTATGAAGGTCAAATAATCGGCCATGACATACTTAATTTGTAGAAATTAGCTGATGAATTATTAAGGATGTACAGATTATGAAGAAGTATTCATAAGTAGTCACGTCATTATTAAGATCATGAATATGTAAAACGATTACCCATGGGCTTTGGAAAAATAAGAGTTTAATTTAGAAACGAAATCCTCAAACTTTAATTATAAATACGTTAAAAATATAGTGTTATGTGTGAAGTCAACTAAATCTGCCACTGTGTGGTGGGGAGTTGGACTGAGATCTGTGGTCTGGTGATATTTTTAAAAAGCAGCTACAAATTCGTCTTTACAAACTTGCTTATGGGTAACTTTATGTTGTTATATTTTTGGTATTTTGTTATGATGCACTTTTTGATATTTGCCTTGAAAGGTGCTGTAGAAAAATGTTTTAATTTACTTTAACTTTACTTTTATGTTGAGGCCAAATAATGTGCCGAATGCAAAACAACCATGACCATAAATCGAAAGTGGGACACTAGTCATATTATTTCATATAGTTTTAATAAGTTGCTACAATCCAACATTGTAATTTAAATGAACATTCAGAGATAGGTAGATGTGTCCCTATTTCAAGGGAAATCGAGACATCGAAACTCTTTCCGCTCTTTATCACACTATCTTTGCACACATGCTGATAGGCCTGAATCATTCAATATGGCTTAAATTTAAATGCACAACCAAACTGTCAGAAGATATCTGCAGTAAATTAAAAGCACATAAACACTGGTGCATCTCAACAAACACTGAGCATTAGAATATAATGACTACATTGAAGTACATATTGTTAATCTTTCAAGCTAACCTGTACAAGAGCTCTAGCACACAAAAACAGATAAGCCACTGGGTTGCCTGTAGTCTTACTTCTCAGACCTATTAACCACTCTTCCTTGTAATATAAAATAAGTACTGGGGTGTTGATTTTCAGTGCCCTCATGGATGACCTGACCCAAGCCCTCTCAGCCAGCTTTGCTGTGTCCAAGGAGCCCAACAGTACAGCCTGCCCCCACCCTCGGCTGGCCCAGTACAAAAGCAAGTACAGTGTGCTGGAGCAGAGTGAGCGGCGGCAGCGTTTTCTTGATTGGCAAAAAAGGTAATCATCCAGCTCATTATTTAACGTCTACATAGTCTTACCTAACAGTTTATTAGGTACATATTTCCTGGACCCTCTTTGATATTCCGAACTGCTTTAATTCCTCATGGCACAGATTCAACACGGTACTGCAAACAGTCCTCGGAGATTTTGCTCTACACTAACATGATTTTGTCACACAGTCGCTCCAGATGTGTCGGCTTTGTCCAGGAGACAAATCCTCTTCACCACTGTGAAGGTCATTTGAGTACAGTGAACTCGTCATGCTCAAGAAACCAGTTTGAGATGATTCTTTATGACATGATGTGTTACCTTGCACTGTGTCATCAGAAAATGAGTAAACTGTGGCCATAAAGGGATGAACATATTCATCAAGAACACTCAGACAAGCTGTGGCATTTTACATGCATCAGTTGGCACTAAGGGGGAAGGAGCGTGTCAACAAATATCCCCCATACCATCACAGCCCCAACTCAACTCAGATTTATTTATAAAGCTTGTTTTGGTAAATGTGAAGCGTGGGACACTTCGAAGCATCTGATCAGCTCACCAGAGGGACCTGGAAGCTGAATAGGGTTGTAAGAGGTCAGAGATGTAGGAAAGAGCCAAACCATGAACGGCTTTTCTTGAACTCCATTCAAATCCTCACTGGCAACCAGTGGAGATAAGCTTAAACAGGTGTAAAACACTATATGTTTACACTGCGCCATGCAAAAGCATCTCAGTGACTCTTTTTCCATTTCTTATTTTAGTAAAAGGTTAAACTATGTCAACCATGCACGGCGTCTGGCTGATGGGGATTGGACGGGGGCAGACAGTGATGGGGAGGAAGATATGGAGAAACAGGAGGAGGGAGAACGAGCACAAGATGGCAACACAGAAGAGGAGGAGATGGAGATCGAGAGGAGGAAGCTGCCAAAACATTATGCAAACCAGGTCAGTGTTTGATGCATGGACATTGCTGTGTGAAGTTTTGTTGAATTCCTGTCTTTTCCAGCAGAGGGCGCTTGAGTCCTAAAGTTATAACTCCGGTCTGGAGAATAGAGCAGGCAGATCCCAACAAACAAAGCATGGAACAAAGAGTTTGTTTGTGTGGGAAAGTTTTTGTTTCTGAGTCTGAAAGAAAAGTGTCTTTTTTGGTGTACTAACTTCTGAATACTAAAGCTAGCTAAAATGTGGCATGACAGTCTGTTATAAAGTGGGGCTCCTGGTCACCAAACATGAAACTCTGTAATAACTCACACTGTTGTGTTCATTGTCATTGTCATTCTTGTAGGCTTAAATAAAGTTTTGATGAAGGTGACATGTCCCTTTTCCTCCTCAGCTCATGCTATCAGAGTGGCTAGTGGATATACCATCAGAGCTGGACACTGATTGGCTGATGGTGGTCTCTCCTGTGGGCAAAAGATCTCTGATTGTTGCCTCTAAGGTAGGAGCCGTTCCTCTTTTCTTTGCCTCCGTGTTGATGCCTGTTTCTGAATTTCAGAATCTAGCGAGTAACGTTAACGTCATCTCTTCAAACATTCCTTTTTTGTAGTCACTATTCACAGCGATGACTGAAACAGAAGGCTTACTGATTTCTGAATTTTTGAATCATCAGATTGTCATCTTGCAGTCCTGATCAAAAGTCGTATCAGTCTTTGAAAAACAGCAGTCAGTATTTCCTGCAGTTTGAGTGCAGTGCTAAAGTGAGTGTGTTTGGAGAGGATTGTTGTACCTTGCATCTGTTGCTTTTTATTTCAACGCTGCCTTCGTGGTATTGCAGAGGACGATGTGGATTGTGTCTGTGTTTGAAATGAGCCACCTTGTCAGAGGTACGCTGCCCAATATCTTAATAATGTGGCAAACAGTTTGAGAGAATTTTCCTCGAGCTGCGATAAAGAGTCACAGTCAATAGATTAGAATCAGTAGATTAAATTAGAAAGATGACTGTGTGCTCCAGAAATGATTAAAAAAAGCAACACGGAGGTTTTTACAGTTTTTCTCAAATGCTAAAACACATGTCACAAACGTTACCACCAGGTCCCCCAATGTCCAAACACAACACCCTTCTCTAAAGCTACATAAACACAACCACACCTTCCCACTGCAAAACTCAAACTCCCACACCAAGAGAGCAGCTCGAAGCTGTCAAAACTGTAAACACTATACACAGCATTACACACTACAGCAAAACAATTGAAAACACAATGCTCAATTTGTGAGAAGGTTCTTTGTTTCATAACTGCCAATGCATATTTTAGAAACTATACAGTAACGGATCGTCGTAGATCTCTGCAGAGGATTAGGCATTTAGATTTGTGAGTTTCATATGAGTAGTATAAATCTATAGAAAATCCTGCATGTACGTACACTACTGTAACACAACTCAATGCAAAAACAGAATCTATTGCACACAACAGTAATCTTGAAAACATGAACAGGGTGTGAAGTTTTTTTATTTACGTTATTCACACCACACACACACCACAATCACTGTGCGGCATCATGTCGCTGAGCTGTTGCTCGCATCTCGTCCGTAATGATGGTGCGAGGTTGTCTTGCTCTCCCTCCTGGACCTTCTCCTCTCCCATGTTGGCCTTCTCCTCTTCCTCGTTGGTCGCTCCTCTTCCTCCTCTCATTTGAACTCCTCTTCCTCATTGGCCTGCTCCTCTTCTTCCAGGGCCAGCTCTTCTCCCTCCTCTGCATCAAATTCCTCTTCCCCTGACTCTGCCTTCATCCATTGTGTTTGTTTGGAATCTTCAGCATACTGTGCACTCTGAACTTGCTTTTACATGTGGGTACAGCATTAGCAACAAGTGTCTTCAATTTTGAGTCATTGTGTGTAGTGAATGACGCCAGGTGTGTTCCCTGTGTTCAAAGATTGGTGACTGTGGCAAGCATTTTGCATCACATGGGCTTTCATTTGAGAATATGAGCAGAGTTGTTTTGCAACATGTGTTTTAGCAAGGAAAAATGTGTTTAGATTTATGAGTACAGAGGGTTGTGTTTTGTGAATTGTGTCTTCATGTGACATGTGTTTATGGTACTGGAATATGGTGGCTACATTTAGTAAATGTGTTTAGACTACTGGTCATTTGGGTTACAGGATTGGCTTTTGTGTTTTAACATTTGAGAAAAACTGTAATATGTGTCATGCTTATATCACTTTTCTCCATTTAGAAAGTGAAAAAATAAAGCGAAGAATTTGGTTTAAAAGCTAAAAAAAAAATACCTACAAAATAATCAGATGGGATCTTCCTGAGCGTTTTTTGGTGGTTTTCCTCTTTAAACTTGTGGCAGCGTGCTGATTTTGAGCTCAAGTAGGTCATCGGCACAGGTCAGTCATCCATCCATCATCACCAAATTTCCAAGTTGAGCTGACTGTGTTGTGTTTGCATTGCCATTCATTTAACTTGCCAACTAGGGATGGGAATCGAGAACCAATTCTTGTAGAACCCTTTCCCAGTAGTCCAATTCCTTGGAATTGTTTGTCTGCATATCGATCCTGCTTATCAGTTCTTGCACTCACAGCTGATTTCAGTTCATGTGTCAGAGGGAAATAGCTACGCAGTCCATGGCATGGATATAGACATATTATTTTTATTGCACAAAAGGACAAGATAAAGGTGCACACTGCACTAAGGATAGAAACAGCTGCATTATGCTGCTTACACAACTTCGGTTCTTTGCAAGCATCTGCACAGACAGCATGCTAACGCTAAGTTAGCCAAGAACCCAGAGTGAAAGCTGAGCGAATGTCGACCCCAGCAGCCAGACCCTGAACTTCAACAGGTAACGAGTAGATGAGCAGTCAGGCTGCAGCCTCTCTTGCTACCTGTTCCCATTTCTAAAGCAAAGTCACTGTAGCGATGTCTTTTTTCTTCATCTTCGCTCTGTGTGGTCAGCTTTGTATTGTGCTAAGAGAAAGATCTTAGAGATGTGTCCTCATTAGGGATTTGTGTTGGTGTGTGTGGTTGTAGCCTCAGGTTTATATTGTTAAATAATGATCATGAAACGGTGTTTCAGCTATTTTACAGAGTAGCATGAAAGTAATGCAACCTGCAGTATAATAAATTAGTTTTTCCTGGGAGTAGTTAAATAATGTACTGGACTACTTTTAAGAAAGGCGTTCTGTGTTATATGTTTAATGATGACTTTTTTGAGCAATGACTCCAACACTGATCACACCAAAGAGGGGAAATATCTTTAACAAACATGCACAAACATTTGACCCACAGTATGCAATTAATTTGCATGAATGTAATTTTTTTATGCTGCTTACCGATGGTGGGGACTGCCAGAACCGAGCCAATGAGAAGCGATAAGAGAATTGGAATCACTGAGTTGTTATCAAGTCCAATCCTTATTGCCAATAACAAAAAAGCAGGGCGAGTTTGAAAGCGGGAGCTTCAGAGGTGCAGAGGAGATAAAATACCTGATATTCATTACTAATATCCAAAGTTTTTCTTTCTTCCCTTGTGTTCTTTTGCTGCTGTGCATATAATCCTGGCTGTACCAAGGCTGTAAAAAATTGGAGAAGGAGAGCAGAAGTCATAAACAATATTAGTGTGGTATATATTGGGATCACCAATATACATTAAAACTATTGCTCAATAAGTTTAGAAAACTTGGTAACTGAACTTTAAAATGTGCCTTTTTAACCCTAAAAAGGAGCAGTGAGAAGAGCAGGTTGCAGGTTCACCTGTGGATGCCTTTTTACACCTCTTTCTTCCTTTAGATAAGTCTTGTTGACGACCAGCATGATTTAGTCAGAGCTCAAATAAATAGTGAGTTTGAACTTTAAAGAGGGAGCAGGAGTGCACTGCTGTACCAACGAAGGATTTTAAAACAAAAGAAAAAAATCAGGAGTGTGATTACAGCACACTAAGTGTTTCATCTTTATTATTTTGTTTTGCAAAGATCATCTGAAATAAGATGCAGTTCATTAACCAGCAGTGAGGAAAAGTATGTCGAATAGGTGTTCCGAGAATGAACCGTGCTGTGACAGAACTCCAAATTGACGAGTAAAATTGGAGTCGAGTTGCGTGGAGGCAGGGGGAGCGGTGATCCTCAGGACGACTTCTGTTGATTCATGAGAAACGAGAAAGTCAAAAACCCAACCGCAGACAAACCCTTTAAGATCTTATATCCTCTGTAGAAATTTCAATATCGTCACCAAGACATCAATTTAGGGAAGTGAAAGCAGCTATCGTAGCCTCTTGTGAAAAAGTGCACTTGAGGTTTTTTTTTTTCCTCAGCTGTTTATGTGATTTAGCCTTAAATATGCAATTTACCTGATGATGTTGATGTTCATGAGTAATGGCAAGGCTGTCAAATGCTTGGATGAGATTCCTTGAAATTGTAGTCATGTCAAGGAAACTGAACTGCACCCATTTTCCCTCTTACTGCACCCAGAAGCTGGTGTTGTACTAGTGTTACTGAAACCACACACCCTCTGATGCAACCATGGAGGAAATCATAATGACTGTGCATCTACAGTCATCTGGTTCCTTGTTCATTATATCACGGCTCGAGCTCGCTGTCAATGAATTCCCTGAATCAGCACCAAAAACAAACCAAAAAAAAGGTTACGAGATTAAGATGAAGATGTTTTCCATGTCCTGAGGAAGGGTGAATGAGACTAAGTATTCACGCTTGATTAAGACTGTGGTCCTCATACTGTTGGTGAAACTGTGCTGTGAAAACTGAGCTCCTTCTCTATATGATTACCTCTCTGTGCGTTAAATGACTGATTACAACTACATTACAATTAAAAACTGACAACATGAGTCATAAAAGTTCTTGCTCCACTGATGTGAAGAGCTTTGCCTCATTTATTGCACAGAGGCGAGCAGTTAATTTGATCATAGGCATTTTGCAAGGAAATGCAATATTGTGACACATTTAGTGATGATACACTCGCTGCTTTTTTACGTCACCTTGCTACTTCCGCCAGACCTGCCTTTACGCTGTAGTTATAAAGGGTCAACTGTGGTGTCTCAAACAATTCTCAGATGCCACAAATATCCCCCACACTATTACACCACCATCAGCAGCCTGAGCCCTTGATACAAGGCAGGATGGATCTGTGCTTTCGTGCTTACACCATCGACTGAATGTGACAGCACAAATTGAGATTCATCACACTTCTTCTGCTGCTGTAGCCCTTCTGCTTCAAGGCTCAACGTCATGCTGACCGGAAGAGATGCTCTTCTGCATATTTTGGTTGTAGTGAGTCATAATTTGAGCTATTGTTCCCTTCCAGTCAGATTGAAGCAGTGTAGCTGTGCTCAGTGTAAACCTAATAAAGTGGCCAGTGAATGTAAATTATCTCCTGTGATTAGATTTCAATGAGCTGACCTTACATGCGGAGCTCTAAATGCACTGCACTTGTCTGATAGCTGCCTTTGATGTATGGAGAAAATAAGGACAACCATGAGGGGAAAATACATTCTAGTTATTTTTCTCCCTTTTAACAGTTGAACATAAACATTGTTAAAGCCGTTTCTAACTCCTGCTCTTTAATGCTCACATTGACAGAATTGTGGAGACATGTAAATGAAATGATAACACTGGTTTCTTCCCTCCTGTATTGTTTCTGGTTTTCTTCTAAAGGGTTCCACTGCAGCGTACACCAAAAGTGGCTATTGTGTGAACCGTTTCCCCTCCCTGCTGCCTGGTGGGAACAGACACAACTCTGCTATGGGAAAAGGTAGGTGGGCCCGACTGTGTATTTGGATCTCTATAATGGGCCACTTAGGCATTTTAACAACACGAGGAAGTGATCGGCAAACAGCGGGTTCTCCCATTCACCTGTGAGTTTATTTCATTTCAGCCACATCGAAACAGCTTCCAGGCGCTTTTTTTATGTGATAATCACAAAGCTTTTTCACATCCTTTTCAACTCCAGCTATATTAGTGGGACAATCGGTACAGCTCACTACATGGGATTAGGCAAGTAGTTGACAGGCTGGAGTTTTGTGTATGAAGTACAAGTGCAGATGATTTCCATTTGATTAGACGATGTTATCATTTAAGAAAAGAAAACTATGGAATGTGAGTTTCAGATATTTCCGTTAGTTTAGGCAGCACTGCATTTCTTGTGAAGAGATTTTTACTCAGATTAAAACTACCAAAGCGGAAATTACTGAGAAAACCTGATTTCAAGTGGGCATTTACAGAAAAGAGACAAGTTTAAAAACTTGACAAAGCAGTAACAAAGAGCCAGAGCAAACAGTTCAAAGGAGAAAACCACTGCTGACCAAAACATCTTTGTGATTCCCCCAAGACCTTTGGGAAAACATTCAGTGGGCTGACAGAATGAAAGTTGAAGGTTTGAGTCCTGTTACATCTGGTGTAAAACTAACACTGGATTTCATAAAGAGAACATCAGACCAACACTCAAACATGGTGGTGGTAGTGTGATCTTCTGGGGCTGCTTTGCTGCTTCAGGACCTGAACAACTTGCTGTAGTTAGTGGAGTCTAAAAAATCGTTGGATTATGCAGCTGTACAATGATCCATACACCAGCAAGTCCACCTCTGACTGGCTGAATAACAAACTAAATGAAAGTTTTGGAGTGGCCTAGTCAAAGTCTGGAATGGATTTGGCATGACTTTACAGACCATTCATGCTTATGAACCCCCAATGTGACTGAATGAAAACAATTTTGAAGAGTGAGACAAAATTATTATTATGAGTTTTTGCAAACAGTTGGCTGCAGTTGTTGCACAAGCTGTTAGGATTAGGAGGTAATTACTGGGTCACAGATGGTCAGGTAGGTTGGATAACTTAAATCCCTTAATAAATGAAATCATTATTTAAAAGCTGCATTTTGTATTTATTCAGGTTATCTTTATCTGATATTATATTTAGTTTGATGATCTGAAGCATGTAAGTCTGTCAAATATGCAAAATAATCAACAAGAAATCAAGAAAAGAGTAACTACTTTTTCACAGCAGTGAATATCTGATCCTTTGTAATATGAAGTTATACCTTCTTATTTGATTTTATTCATTGAGAATGAAGTTGTAATACGAGTTTAAAGCTTCTTTTTGTAATGTGCTGCATGCAGACTACACAATCTTGGACTGCATTTACAGCGAGGTGGACAGAACTTACTACATTCTGGACGTCATGTGCTGGAGAGGCCACCCGGTCTACGACTGCCCAGTAAGATTGTCTTCTAATCTTGCAGCAATCCAGGAATGCTTGTCTAATTGCATAAGTAGCAGAGTCTGGGACACAGATGTGCCTTATGTTGGGGGGGGTTGTGTTGCCATGTTGTCCAGTTCATTGGCTCAGAAGGTGAAAAGCAGTTTTTTGTTTTCACTGCTTGATTTCTCGTCAACAGACCGAGTTCCGTTTCTTTTGGCTCCAGTCCAAAGTCCAGGAGACCGACAGCCTATCAGAGATCACCAAACGCAACCCTGTGTGTACCAGCAACACAAATCAAAGCCTTTTTCCCTGTGCCTCCATTTTTTTAAAGTCCAAGTTTATTGTTTGTTAATTGGGACACTGCAATGTGTTTACACAGTCACACATTGTCTGCATTGTGTTTGTTGTGCCTTGCTCATTATTTCCACATATGGTTTTAATAAAATCCCAAACTTAAATGTGGAACTCCTCAGGCCAAGGAGAAAAAAGAAAATCAGTCCCCCAGTTTTTTGTATTAAATGCGCCCTAAAGTGACACATCTTTAAGGTTATGGATGTTTGTGGAGGCCTGAGAGAGCTTGAGTTCAAGGTCCATCTATTCATTCTTAAGTGTTTGTGTGGAACTGCCAAATCTGCTAAATCAGGTTCAGTGCTTACTGAGTAGATTCGTCACTGGAAGGCAAATTCTCACATGTGACAAGAGGGCAAATTGTGTTTTGAGCTAGCAGTGTGGTTCTCTGATTTTTGTTTGGTCCCACAGTTCCGGTTTGTGGGGCTCCAGAGCACAGACTGCACAGCAGAATCAATAAAGGCAGCCCTGGCAGCAGAGTACAGCTTCAGTGTAAGAGCAGACTGTGAATTATTTATCTCCAGTTATTCTTTAAATGCAAACAGTGTTTCATGTTTGCCTTAATTCTGGTTTTCCGGTTGCAGGTGGATGGTCTCCTCTTCTACCATCGGCAGACCCACTACACCCCTGGCAGCACCCCTCTGGTCGGCTGGCTTCGCCCTTACATGGTCACTGACATCCTGGGTATAGAAGTTCCTGCAGGACCTCTCACCAAGAAGCCAGAATATGCCAGCCATCAGCTACAGCAGATCCTGGAACATAAGAAAACATCAAGTGAAGTCCGCCCGGTCAACAGAAGCGGAGGTTATGAGTTAGAGTACCTGTCCACTCCAAACCAGGGCAGTGAGGACACTCTGAACTCTTTGAAACAGACGCCAATACGAGAAGCATATATGGAGATCTGAGTGGGAGGCTTAACGAGATGCAAATTCTAAATGGTGGTGAAAGCCCATATATGGTTCTTTAGAATTTCTTCTGAATGGTTCTGCAGATCTGACCAATTGCAAAGCTTGAAAAGACTTTCCTCACACAGTATTTCACCTCATGCATATTCCTAACATCATACGTCTGCAGCTGCAGTTAGAATAGAATGAGAAACGTGTTGGCATAAATGGCCAAAGTGCAGCACAGTGAAGGTTGTGATCTACCCTTTTTTTCACTTGAGCAGGGTCTTGCAAAGGAAGCATCTCATCATTACTGTTGTCAGTTTATGCTGGTTTATTGCAGAAATTTTTTGGAGCAGTTCGCTCATTAGCTGAGCAAACGCTACAGAGTCTGCAGAATGAACACTCAGCAATTTGGAAGGCGCGGTAATGCTGACTGGTCACATCCTGTTAGTTAGTGCTTATCAGCAACAGGGACATGGGTTTTTACGATGTAATGTTGAATTTGAAATTGCTTAGGAAATGTTTTAAACTGTGTGTATTCTAAATAAATGTTTTTTTTATTGGCCTTTGCTTTGCTATTCACTTTGTTACCACAGACTGCTGGATTTTTGCAGTTTTGTTAAAAGACTAAATCAGTTTGATTTGAGACATTTTGTCAAAATATTAGTGCAAGTTAAACATGACATATTTCATTGTAATATAAGTCCTTCACTGAAAAGCTGGCATCATTGATAACCTTAAAAAAATATACATACATGTTAATGTGGATACATAAAATGTGTTGTGTTTAAAAGCCCTAGGTAGACCGTTCAGACTTGATTGCTCTGTCAGGATAGGTGTTGAGTAGGTGATGTTTCAGTGTATGACTCGTAATAATGAGAGAGCACTCAATAGCAGCATTCATGAGCATCTCCTGTGAGCTGAGCCACATTTGGCTTACTGAGCCATTTGCATAACCGTGAAGAGGAGGGTGGAAACTGTCAACAGGAAAAGACGTGAAAGTGTCTGTTGGGGTTATGTTTCAGCAACCTGTGCCAGCACATCCTCTGAGCAGGCACGCCACAGACGATTGCCTGAGGTTACCACATCTAGGCTGTCTGATGTTGATAGTGTCTTTCTAAGAAAGAATACCTTTCACCCTTTGCTCCCATAGTATTTTTTTTTAAGTACCTCGATTCTGTTTTCAATTATTCGTCTATAATTTCTCTATAAATTAAATTTAAGGTTGCTTAATTAGTAGTCATCCACAGTCATGATTCAGTGAGGGTGGGGCATGTATACTTTAGTAATGCCCTGACCTTTTCTCTGTTTCCACCAGCAAAAAAAAGACTTAGCCCATGAAATACTGCTACACTTCCTTGATGGGCAGATCATTTTTCATAGACTGTAACCATCTCCAAGTTGTGGTTTCTAAACACACAGCCGTTCTGCTGACTGTTACTATAGGTCTACATTAATGTTCATATTTTGGGTCAAATGTTTAAACAAAAATGTAAACTCTACTATTATTTAATCTTTTTTTTGGCTGCTTCTTTTAGAGGTTGCCACAGCAGATCTCTCCCTATCTCCAGCCTCCTTTTCTGACCTACCAACCCTTCGCATGTCCTCCTTTACTACCTACATGAATCGTCTCTGTGGTCAACTCTTCAACTCAGCTCGGCCTTCTGTTTTTTCTTCTTTTTTTTTTTGTCAGTTTGTGTCCAAACCACACATCATAACAAGTTTCGTTACCCCCTTGTAAACCTTTCCTTTCACTGTATCCTCCTGTCAAAAATCACCCCTGACACTCGTCTACACCCACCACATCCTGCCTGCACTCTCTTCCTCATGTCTTCACTTCACCACTTCATCCTCTTTGTAGCTGCCCTCACGTTTTCATTCACTAATCCTCTGCACTTCATGATCTACTAACTGTCCTCCATCCGTCTTTCTCAGACTCCCATTTTCTACACTTATCGGTTCCTCAAAGTACTCCATCTTCCCAACACAGTAACTTCACTTGTTAGTGAATTTCATTTTCTGTCCTTAAACTACTCTAGCCTTCTTGCACGTCCTTTTCAACTCGATCTCTCGGCCCGGCCTTTTGTGTCCAGCCTCACGTTCAGTGCTGTGAAAAATCTATTTGCCTCACTTACCGCTTTCTTTTTTCCCATATTTGTCACACTTACATGCTTCGGATCAAAGAACATCAAGGAAATGTTAATATTAGACAAAGATAACCTGGCAAGCCATCCAGGTCCTGAAGCAGCAAAGCAGACCCAAATCATCACACTACCACTTGACCCTTGGTTTGATGTTCTTTTTATCAAATACTATTAACCCCTTAGCAGTCCTATTAGTCCCCTAAACCATCCAATGTCCCGTGGGCGGTACGTCCGACTGCTAACAGTTTAATTATATGTCAATTGTAAACAGGACTCAAGCCTCCAAAAATGTCTTCGTTTTTGATTTTGGCCAAGTTTTTTCATTGGATGCCCTTCCTGATGCAACACTGAGACATGAAAAATGGTCCTGTGCCATATGTTTCTACCCAGAGTTCTTTGCGCCCCAGCTCTTACTTTTCAAGGTCCTGTGTTACTATAGATGTTCTAAAGGTTCTACCATCCTGTGTTACCCAGCCTGAAAAACAACCTGAAAAAGATGTCCTGCAGCTCTGTATTGGCATAGTGATGTGGGTTGACCCAAATAATAGGAGAGATGATGCATGAGCGTTAAACTGGAGGGGGACAGGATACTGGGGCATAAAACTTTGGTAACAAAAATAGACTTTGAAACAGGGCATGCTAATCTTTTTTTTAAACAGCATGTTATAGTTTTGTTTTTTTGAATTATCTTATAAAAATGGCACTTTTATATCCACCCTTTGATGCCTCCATAGACCAGCATAACTGTCATGTATTTGTATCAACACTCACATTTTCTATACCTGGAAAAAGAACATAATTTTCTCCTTGTCTTGCTCTTACAGCAGTATCACTATTGTTCTCGCCACCTACGTGGAACATTGACAGGTGAAAACAACACGTTTCAACACTTCTCTGGGGTAGACTGATTCTGGGAAACGTAGATCACTAAGTGTACAATGCAGCTGAAAGAAGTTCAGCATACCACATTTACACACGATAAGTCCTGGAAAGCATGATGTGGTTTGTGACGATGAATCAGTTAATTTTTTTTTCCCTTAATGAACCATAATTTGGAAAAACTGCAAAAAAGCAACGTTTCTGCAAGTGTTTGCAGAGTTAATCCCCCAGTTTTCTTGCATCTGCGGTTAAAGGTTTCTGCAAAAATCTAAAGAATACGCCTTGTGTAATCCAGAGCAAATTGACAAATGCAGTTCATCGAGTACAGTCAGATACTTCCTCTTTCACCTCTGTACTGAGAGACATGTCAAACAGAGCAAAGCGAGATGTGTGGTTACTGCAAGAATTCCGATATGACTCAGCAGTACTTTCCAGGAACCGAGCACCTGCCAATTCACAGATACACTTTTCATTGTGCTGTCAGTCCCCCCCCTCCCCCCTCCACACATACACACACACACAAATGCTCTGATCTTTACGAAAACCTTGTTACAAGACGTTTAAGGAGTGAAGCAGATTTGTGTTTCTTCTGCACATCTCTCTCTCTCTGTGCACGTCTGACAGTAATATCAGTAAGAGCAAACTTCATCTGTGTGCCACATTAGTAAAAGAGTGTAAACTGCTCTTCAGGTCATTAAATCTCCTCAGTTAGCACGCATAGCACTAACATCATACAGCTTCATGCAGCACTGGGTTCACAGAGTTTGGCTAAGTGTGTTTGTGTGTTTGCGAAATCCATTTAGCACCCATTTTAGACTTGATGTATAAAGCCTGAAGTGTCATTAACCCGCATTATGTAAAACAACTTCCATCTTGTAGCGAACTGATTTATTTTTTTTTCAATAACTGTAGAGAACCTCATCTTCCTCTCTAGCTTTTATTGATTTGATTTGATTTTTATCAACTATAGAAATCTTAATTTGTCACAGGTTTACTGCGTCCTTTTTTTTCTTCCTTTTAGTCAGATTGACACCATGAGGGGGAAGGGCTAAATGTTTACCAATCACATTTTCCCAAAGGATGATGTCAGCTGGTTTCACAGGAAGTCTATTGTTGTCCACTCCCTTTTCCCTTTGGTTTTCAAGTCAGACTTTCTCACGCTTCAATATTTAAGGTTTGCTTATTGTGGGGGGGAATAATCGTGTATTTCAGTGTTCCTATATTTGATGGCCTACAGAAGCACGTTGACAAACACTGCCATCTTCCCTTCCTTCTCTATCTACCTATGTTGAGATAAGCCCGGCCTCTCACTTTGTTTTGCATCATTTTACCTTTGCGGTCTCGTTAAAACACCCAAAGGCGTGAAATGATTGCCTTCAATAGCTTTGTGGTATATGCAATCTCCTGGCTACGCTCGAAATAACCTCCCTGCTGAACTATATGAGCAGCCCATAATATTCCAAGGGAGACCTGTATTGTGTCTGTGGCTCATGTTACAGTGACTTTATCGTGCTCTTGGGTATTTTCTAATTCTTATGATGTCATGCATTTCCTGTAAACTCTACTAGATTATAATGTAGCAAGGAGGAAGCAAGAGTTGAGAGTTTGACTAATTAAACTGCTATAAGTGCAACCAACTATTATGGATGGGCCAGCTCATATTATTATTTGTGTCTTCCCACTTTATGTAATGCATTAATAATGCGAACTGCTGGTTTGGGGAGTGCAGCTGTGATGTAGACTCATAGCTGATGAAAAATGTGCACAAAGCTGCACACTATGAATGCAGATTACAGTGGCTGAAAATTACAATAACATTATGCTTCAGATTGCATGTACCTTTAAGAAAGTTGCAATGCACAGCTTGACAACCTCAACAAACACCATGACATTGCTGTTAGTCCTACCTATGGCGCTTACTGGCTAATGGTGATTCTGGTGTTCATTGGATTAATTTTGTTTTTAACTGAGAAAAAGCTGTTTGAGGCCGCAGTGCCAGCTCAATGGCGGAAAGAATAAAAAGAATGTTAACCCTTCATTAATAGGATTTAAAGTTCTTGAATCAGGAATAAAGCTTGGAGTCCAACAAACAAATTAGCTGCAGCACTGTGCAAAAGTCTTGAGCCACCCCTTATTTCTTTATATTTTGCAAGAAAAATGGGGACTAGGTGGAGCAGTTTATTGAATTATGTGAGAACATCCATGGAATATGAGGAATTTATAAAGTATATAAAGTAAGTACAATTCTAACACGCTTGAGGGTCAATATTTGGTATGGCCACCTTTATCCTCAACACAGCTTAAACTCTCTGAGGCAGCTTTCTTGTCATTTCTTTAAGTATCTTCAGGAATAGTTCTCCAGGCTCCTTGACGGACATTCAAAGCTCTTCTTTGGATATTGGCTGTCTGTTGTTCTGTTTTCTGTTAAGATGATCACACACTGCTTCAATAATGTTGTGGTCGAGGCTCTGGGGAGGCCGATCCATGACTGATGGCATTCCATTCTTTTGTGCATTTGTTTTTTAATATCCAGATATGTTTTTACAGTGTGTTTGGGATCGTTTTCATGTTGAAAAATGAAGCTGATGCCAATCATATGGTTTCCAGTAGAGCTGGGCGATATATCGAGTTTTTAAAACATATCGATATATTTTTATACGAGATATGAGATGTGACAATATCCTTTATATCGATATAGTCTATGTTACGTTATAATTATAGTTGTGGAGCCGCAAGTTTGCCTCTCTTTCGTCCACTTTTGTCTCTAC
>NW_024582506.1:1228276-1234916 GCF_018398535.1 Haplochromis burtoni | reverse complement strand
TCTTTATATTTTGCAAGAAAAATGGGGACTAGGTGGAGCAGTTTATTGAATTATGTGAGAACATCCATGGAATATGAGGAATTTATAAAGTATATTGCGAGTATATTTGCGAGTATATTTGCGAGATCTCGCAAAAGTATTGCGAGATCCCGAGTTTGTTTTGCGAGATCTCGCAAAAGTCCGTCTTAATTTTTTTTTTCTCCCTAATTTTTTTTTCTTCTCCCATGTCCCCTGCGGGGTTCCGTAAAAAGAAAATGTGCACCCTTGGAAGCAAAATATAAAGAAATGAGCAGTGCCTCCAGACTTTCAAATTATTGTTTTTTCTTACCATAGGAGAGAAGGTGGGCTAACAAATCTCTACCTTGTACGCTAAAATATGCTAAGCTAACAATTTAATTGCACTAGCTCTTACATAAAATAGCCAGTTTTAGCTAACTCCTCACACTCAACAAGGTGTGTTACTAAGATTCTATTTTTTAGTTAACATGTTTAAAAATAGCCCTACATCCTCACCTGAAAATATAGCTAGCATGCAAAGATATATTTTCAGTCAGCTAGTGCCTTGCTGCTAGACGTTTACACCTGTGTACGTTTACAAAGTTACAAACGTTACAAAGTGTACGTTTACACCTTTTGCTTCTTTACCTACATTACCTTAGAAATATTAGAAAGTAAGTAAATACAGGGCCAGACTCGCTGATACCAAAACACATTTAACCTAAAAACGCAGCTTATTTACGGGTTGTGATTACTTTCCACGATATTTAGTTAATACAACAAAACACACATTCAACCTGTTCATGCATGTTCATAACTGTGACAGAGACAGGTGTCTTATCCGCTTTGGGTAAACTTATGTGGTTTAAATGTACCATAGTGTATGTTTGAGGTTTATTTTTTTCCATTTCCAAAAGAATAATTTACCAGTGGGCTCCATACCCAACTTAGAGGATAGAAAAAGTAAAGCCAGCATTGCTATTGATACTATAAATATTTGGATTGATCCGCCCAACTCTAGTAAACATTAAATGTTCATTCAAACTTGCTAGAATTAGTAGTAGTAATATAAAAATAAAACGTTCCAGGTGCTTTAGGATAAATGCTGAAAAACTATAAATTTCACTTGAAATATAGCCTCCCTAGTCAAAACTACTCACTTAATTAGCTAAATTGAGATTAACAGAGTTCAAATTTTGTACTTACAGGAAACATATTATAATAATGCATATCACTGAACGCACTTTTCACGTGTTCTTTTTCAAGCAAAGCATCCTTTTATGTTTAACCGATGCTAAGAGTGACGTTTTTTCCCCTGTTAGTTTTCTATTTTTATGAATGAAGGCGGAGGTCAGTGTGCTTTCGTCATGTTCTCGACTTATCCACTAGGGGGGGCGCAGCAATACGCAGAGAGAAAAGCCTGCTGTCTCTCGCGGTGCTCAGGGTCGTGCGCGTGTCACCGTCTCACAGCATAAAGGCGAGGTTCACAGCTTCAAAACTTGCGATACATGGCTTGGAGGAGGCAGCGGGCAGCCGCAGTCCGACGTGTGCTGAACACGGTCTGAACCCGAGCTGAATGAAGCGAGTCCTCGTCTAGGCTGTTCCGAGCGCCGTGCTTTTCCCCCCTCCTTCCCTTTTCCATTTCTAATTTCCTTCTCGGTGAAATCTGACACATCAGCGGCTCGCTCGAGTTTGTAGACTGGTAGATTTATGCTAATTGGCCCGCGTGCTTCGCGATCGCAGGCGGTATCAGAAGCAAACACACTCGGCTGAAAACTGTGGCGTTTTTAGATGCCTTCAAGTTTGTGAGCGAGAGGGACAACCCCCGCCCCCCCCCCCCCTCCTCTTCCACCTCCTCCTCCAAACCCCGTTTTTTCACACGAGGGACAGACACACCGACATCACCGCCATCCTCTGCTGTATGAAACGGATCAGTGTCGGGAAGGAAACAAAAAAAGAAGTGGTCAAAGATTTGACGGGAATCATGGCAGCTACTTTATCAGCGGAGGAAGAGCAGGTAGGCCCTGAGAGTCCGTGTCTTTTACACTTCTTCGTTTCTGGGTTATGTTGGCTAACAATAAATAAATAAATAAAAATCTTTCAGTCTCGAGACTCTACCTGGAGGCTTTTTTGCCCTGTGTACTGCGAGTGCGCAAATGGTGGCTGTGCTCCGAAACGGTCCTGAATGCCGAGCGGAAATATTGTATCGATTTCTGGCGCATTACTGCCCTCTTTGCATCACTGTCAGCGGCTGAGCTGATGGGCTGCAGCACAGGCCGAGCTTGTCTTTATCGCCCCCCTAGAAAATGGAAGGGAAGGGGGGCATGTTTGTTTCGTGTGTCGTAGTTAAATACTGTGTATTGACGGGAAACTGCTTGGCCGCGAGAGTCGGAAACGCTGGCCGGTCTTTGACAAAATGTACACAGTAGAAACTTGGCTCAGCGTAAAGAGTCATGCATGCTCATGCCGTGCCATCCGAGCACATTTTAAGGCACATATCGCCGCACTTTCCAAGTTAAGGATGGAGGAAGTGCGTTTCTCTCAAATATTTCAGTACTTTGTTGTTTGCTTTAAGTAAAAATAGCCGTGCAAACTCTGTCCCCACACTCTTAAACACCAGCTTTAAGTTATCATATCGTTTTCGACATTATTGGCCTGTTTTTCTACTTCGAGGCTTGGAAGTAGTGAGAAGTGGGAGAATTCTGAGAAAACTATTCCAAGAACAGGAATTGGCCTATTGGCTCATTCTAGGCTTCAAGAACTCTGAGCCCGAAGAACGGAGCGTTTATTCTAGGAATGATGAGACTCTTGATTATTGGAGCAGAAGGATTTTCTTGATAAATCCCTTAGATGATGGACAGATAAGCAGCCAGCCTTTGTTTTTGTTTGTTTGCGATAATGTCTGAACAGGTCCTCAAGTGTAAAGATTTACTTGTTTGCTCTTTTTTGACTTGTGATTTTTGAGTTGAATATTCCTGCGATTTCAAGTATTTAATCATATGAGGATGGAAATCTTTTACAGACCTAGCTATAAAACAGAGTGTAGTAGTAGAGTTATGCATGAATGGTAGAGGTGGGCAGATCGAAATATCGATGGTATCGATGCTGATGCTGGTATCGGTATCTTACACAGGCGAGTACAGACTTTTTTTTTTTTTTAGGGGTGCTCAAGTGTCCCTCAATTTCATCACACCACCCCTAAAGAAAACTGCCCAGTGTTCTTGGTGTTATGATGATTCAGTCTCTCACAGAGGAGTTGCTTCTTCAGCAGTGTGGTTTGTCATTAATACTCTAGATAAGACTTGAGTTGCTGCACCAGAAAGAATATGCAGGGGTAATTTCATGACACAAATCAGTGATTAGCTTAGCTAATGTAGTCTAAATCACCAGAGATTATTTGCTAATTTTAGCTTTTCAAGCCACTAGTCTGCTGGCAACTAGTGATATACCAGCAAAGGAGCTGATGTACTTTATTTGCTCACTTTTTAGTTTGTTAAAGATTTCTATTCCGGTTCTGTGCTTCATTGTTTGTCTGCAGTACAGCTCCTGATCCAGGTGAGAGCAAGTCGAAAGGAAGTTTACGTCCAGTAGCAGCCTGTAGTCAGTCTGAATATTGTTATAAATGAGGAGCAGTTTATGCCTTTCATTGGTTTGTAAGTTCTGCTTCGCTGTTACAGTTGAACTTTTGGGTAACAGCACAAAGTCGGAGAGAACAGAAGTGAGCACAATGAAGACGGCAGAGAGAGGAAAACAAACGGGCAAGAGTGAACCTGTAGTCAAGGTCAACAAAATTATAAAGGAAGTGTTGCTTCAGTTTTGCCCATATTCTTTGATAATGATTTTTTTTTTTCTCACTCAGTGTCTAGGTGGGTTCTCTCCACGTACTCTGGCTTCCTCCCACACTGTAAACACATGCAGTCAGTGGGGTTATGTTAAGTGGTGATTCTTAACTGCTCATAGGTCTGAATGGTTGTCTGTCTGTGTTAGTCATGTGACCGTCTCGCAACCTGACCAAAGTGTAGCCCACCTCTCGCCCTATGGCAGTTGGGATAGACTCCAGCCTCCCCACAACCCTAATAAGTATAAGTGAAAGAGAATGGATGGATAATTTTACATGCATTTAATGGAAGCTTTGTGTGCATACTTTATATTGTAAGGTAGCCCCTACAACAGTCATGACTCCCTATGAGCAAGCCCTTTGGTAACAGTGGGAAGGAAGAAACCTCGAGCAGAACCAGGCTCTGAGAAGGGAGGCTATCTGCCGCGACCAGCTGGGGTGAGGGGAGGAAGATGGGACAAAATACATGCTGTGGAAGGGAGCCAGAGATTAATAACTGTAATGATTCAATGCAGAGGTTTATTAACACACGGTGTGGGAGAAAGGTGACTGAAGAAGAAATACTCAATGCATCATGGGAATCCCCCAGCAGCCTACACCTATTGCAGCATAACAAAGGGAGGATTCAGGGTCACATGATCCAGTCCTGACTATATGCTCTAGCTTGCAGAATGGATTTTCCACTTTCTGTATTGAAAAATGTTGCTTTAAGTGCTTGAGGATTTGGTTGACTTCCTCTATGTGGTTAAGAGACTGAACCAGTGTCGTGCATGTTTCTTCTTTCTCCTCGCAAACTGTTATTTAACTTATTTTGAAACGTTTGCTCAACATGAGTGAGCCTCTGACTCAGATTTGATAACTAAAGTGTTTGTGATGTGCTATTCGGTATTGGCTGTTTTCAGGAAAAATAGCATGTGTGCAAAAATGTAAATAGAAATGTAATTGAAAATAGCACCGAGATGAATGATCAGATAAACTGAGACTGGGGCCACGAAAGACTGTAAAGTCTGTGTACTGTGGGGGGAGGAAGGGAGGTTTCTGGCAGAACATCTCAGAAATAATTAGGTTAGTTTGTAATATGATTGGGTATAAAAAGAACATCCCTGTGAGGCTTTTCAGTCAGAAGATGGGAAGAGGCTCAGCGCTCTGCAAAAGACCGCACGGGCAACAGTTTAACTAGGATGTTTCTCAAAGTAAAAGTTTAGGCTTCTCATTATCTGTAGTACATGGTATCATTAACAGATTCAGAGAATCCAGAGAAATCCCTGCACACGAGGCCAAAAACCAATATTTATCGGCCCTGATTTTTCTTTTTTGGGCCCTGGGGCGGCTCTGCATTTAAAATCAAATGCTCTTCTGAGTTTAAAAAAAAAAAAAAAAAAAAAAAAAAAAAAATCTGCGTGGGCTATGGGAGACGTACCAAAAACTGCATTTACAAATGTGAGTTAAAACACAATGTGAGAGATCCAGAAATGCTATCAGCTTCTCAGGATCCCAGCTCATAAAAGATGGACTGAAGTCAAAGTGGAAAAACTGTGGTGGATGAATGAAAACTTGGAATTTTGATTTGGAAGTCATGGATGCTGCAATGCTGCTATCTGGATAATTTGTCAACATACAGCCTGCAATGACCACTGACATTGGTAACTTGGAGATCAGTGAAGGTGACATGAATGTTATAAACAGGTTTTTAAGCATTTACTGCCACACAGGTTTTCCCTTCTTTCTGGGACGGCTTTGTTTACTCAAGAACTGTAATGTCATTCACATTCTGCACATATTGTAGCAGTACGGTTGAGTAGTAAGACCAGCTGCTGAGGTGGCCTGCCTGCAGTCCAGATAGGTCATGCATCATGAAATGCAAAGACCCAAAACTGCCTTTGTGTTTTTTCTCAATTACATACAGAGTAGAGCAGGGCGATATGACCAAAAATATTTATCACGATATACATTTGAAAATTTGCGATAACGATATAACTGACAATATAATTGACACTAGACAAAATACTTTACAACTCCACAACTTTATTAGTGCAACAAACCCATCAATGTATTTTCACTTAAACAAGCAGCCGTTTTTTATGTGCATTAGTTATATAAAAATGTAACAGTGCAAATGCAAATTCCTTGCTGACAGTTTAACCAAAAGGCATTTCCAGTGGAAACTGGCCGACATATCCTCAGAATAACCATGTAGAATATCCACAAAACTTAAAAATAGCTTATACACACAATACGGTAATATTATTTTGAAGCACAGTACATATGACTCCGCGAGGCGCCTGGCTACAATAGCCGTAATGCTCCGACAATCCATCAAGCGGTGCGGGTTCGTAGCTTAGCAAAGTCGTACTGAAACATTTGACAGATTTTCATTTCGAGGTCAGTAAACACAACCAGAACTCATACATAAGGCACACGGGATTATAAGGGGCACTGTCGATTTTCAGAAAAATCAAAGGATTGATTTTAAGTGTGCCATATTTTCCAAACAACACGGTAATAACGACGGCTCGCTAGCATGCGCTACCAAAAATAGTGCTTTGTTGTGTATCTGACGGATGAAAGCCAGACCAGTTCCACACCACTGAAGTTGCAGCATTTTTACAAACCAGTTCTGGTTCATCCGTTTCATTCAACGATCCACTTTCGCTCTTCTCATTCTGTGTCGCCGCCATGTGCCTATGTAAACATAGGGCTGCGCATTCGCGTTTTACCCATATTCTATCGCGATATTTCATTTTCTTATCGTTGCCCAAAATTACACCGGTATTACCGTGAACGGTATGATATAGCCCAGCCCTA
>NW_024582506.1:1225778-1227969 GCF_018398535.1 Haplochromis burtoni | reverse complement strand
AATAATAAAAGCACCACAGACTGCTGCCTCTAAAAATAAATTCAAGTTGAATCAACAGCAGTCTAACTCATTCATGAAGGTAGGGGTTTATGTATGGCTGTCGTATTAGATTATGTAAGATTTCATCAGCTTCTGGTTTAGACATAACCAGTTGAAGTTATCTCGCTGTTAAGCTTACCCAATTATTTCGAAATCCAGCGTCAGCAGAGCAGTGCAGTTACTGTGGTGGAATAACTATGACTTTGCAGAAGCTCGATTTCTCATATATACTACTTCTCGGTGCCAGTCATGCTCGTGCTTTCTCTTTCCACCAAGTCCTCATCATCTGGCCAGCAGAAAGCTCCTTATCTGCCTGCTCCATTTCCTGTGTGAGCCAGGGCCCCTGCTAGGGTACCGGACGCCCTCATTACATCTGCAGCCGTGTGTGTGTGTGTGTGTGTGTGTGTGTGTTCTCTTGGGAGTATACACTGGTGTAGTGGTACTTCATTCTAAAGGCAGCTGTTAAAAGTATTTCCACTAGACTCTGGGTGGGGGGACTTTATGAGTTACACAGTGTGTGTGTTGAGTAGAGTCTACTCCCCGGAAGCAGCAGAGTGAGGGAAAGTGGGAATAGGGAGATAGTGACGTTATTGACTTCCTGTTTTGGTATTGACTCGTGCCAAATGGGACTCAGTGAAGTGAATCGAAGGCGCTTGGCAACAGCAGTCCTACATTTGTAAATAGATTAGCATGGCATCTGTAATCAAATAAATGCTGGAAAAAACATGTGACGGGCAGCCATGAATCCCGGGGGGGGGGGAATGATGAAGAAATGCATCAGCCTTCTTCCTAAGATCAAAGTGTAAGCATGACACTGCAGACACCCCTGCAGCACTGTTTTCAGTAATCCTTCCATAAAATATAAGCTGACACACTGATACAGTCACCACGAATCCTTCTCGGATTATAAATACAGTGGACTGATTATTGATGTCAGTACTGAGACATTCAGGACCAGTTCTTATAACCAAGCATTGTGGTACATGTGAAAATTCCAGTTTGCACATTAATCAGGTGCTTCATTATGTACCATTCAACTGCTGGTTAATGAGAGTTTCTTATCAGCCATATAGCAGCAACTCGGTGCATTTTAGGCATGAAGAACTGATCAATAAGAACCTGTTGCAGTTCAAAGTGAGCATCAGGATGCGGAAGAGAAGTTGGGGGGGATACATAGACTGGTATGAAAAAATTAAGCTGATGGGAAGGCGACAGTGACTCAATATCCACTTGTTACAACAAGAGGTGTGCAGAAGAGCATCTCTGAAGCCACAACATATTGAACGTTGGAGCAGATGGCCTACAGTGGCAGGGGACCACGTGGGTGTCACAACTGTCAGTTAAGAAAGGGGAAATTGAGGCTAATTGGACAACAGAAGAAATTTGAGGTGAGGGTGAGTTGGCTTGTCTGATAACCACTTGTTACATCCATGGTGTGCAGAACAGCATCTCTGAACCCACAACATGTTAAACTTTGAAGTAGATGATACTTGTTCACCAAAATCAGAAAATAAAAAAAATTGGAAAAATTTTGCATAAAGAATATGAAAAAATGGAGCCATCTCCCTTGCATTATCGTTTCAGGCTGGTTGTATAATAGTGTGAGGGATATTTTCCTGACACACTTAGGTCTCCTAATGGCAACTGAGCATCCTTTAGACACCTGAAGTTACTTAGATTTTGTTGCTGACCATGTTCATCCCCGTCTCCTGGTGGCTGCTTTCAGCAGGATAACAGAGCATGTCACAAAACTTGGATCTTGAATGTGAGACTGAACTCAGGTGACCTCCACAATCACCAGATCTCAATCCAATAGAGCACCTTCACATAATGGTCATGCAGTCGACAAATCTGCAGCAACTTTCTGATGCCATTATATCAATATGGAGCAAATATTATTGTTTACTGTAAGCTTATTTGAAGTAAACATGCACAGAAAGAATTGACTTGTTTTACTTATAACATGTTGGGCCTCAGACCCTCATCAGGCAAAGTTTATGCAAACAGTGCTTTGTTTTTCTGTCCAGTTAAGAGTTTTTGATCCTGGTTTACTAAATACAGTTTTTCTACTGATGACTGGACAGAACAAAACCTTTGCACATGGATCTTAACTAGGGCTGCCACGATTTGTCGACTAGTCACGATTACGTCG
>NW_024582506.1:1183612-1224837 GCF_018398535.1 Haplochromis burtoni | reverse complement strand
GTGGCAGCCCTAATCTTAACTCAGACACAAGGAAGATGTGACTGGGATGTTTTATTCACAAAAATGAATAGAAAGTAATCACGATAACTGATTGGCAACATTGTTGCTCAAAATAGTCACCCTGGAGTTACCTTCACATAAAAAGTATAGCAGTATTGGATGGTAATTGCAGCTTACCACGACGTTGTTCCTTGGAGATAAATTGCAAGATTATTTAGTCATTATTGATGAACTACTTTTTCAACATGCATGCTCGTAGCATGGTGGGCAGTTGTGGCAGGAGCCTTAGTCTTAGAAGAACGTGGGTTGAAGCAGCATAGAATAAAGGTTGTCAATGAATGTAGGGGAATGTACTATAATAATAGTCGTGTGGCATGACATTTGGATCACACAGAAAATAGGAGTGTAGAGGATAATGTGTGTTAATCAACTTTCAGTTGTCAAAGTGGAAATGCTGACTAAATGAATGCATTGCCAGTATGCTGCTATCAGTAATGATTTCCACAATGCAAAGTGCAGCATTATAAAGGTGTGAAAGTGATATCATGGTTCATTAGTTTCTTGAATCTGTTAACTCCTGACTGCTGCTGATTATAGCCCCTTTCTCCCTATAGCAGACATCTTCCTGTAGCAGTGACCCCTTTAGGGTGGGGTGTTGTAACATGTTTGTACAACTGGATCTTTGCTTTTAGCGCTAATAATCAATCACAACTTCATCAGTTAACTCCCAACACAGGAGGTCGCAACCACAGCAAATCTGATCAATTAGTTATTGTCTGTCATCGTCCGCCACAACCAGCGAACAACACTCACAACAAAAACAGGATTATGTAACGTCAGGCCAGAAAATGTTTCTCTCTGCAGTCAGGATGACTTGTGACTAGATACAAACTCATTCTGTGCTCACAGAAATCCCTCTGGCTATGGCAGGACACATAAGCTCGAATCAAGTGGTGTGGGGTTTTTTTTTTTGTTTTTTTGTTTTGTTTGTTTTTTTTAAGTAATTGAACTTCAAGGAAAAAAGAAAATCTCCAGTTATTTCAAAAGTGGGGCAAGTCAGCCAAATATTTATGCATCCTCCAGGAATTGAATAAGTCACTCCTCTGCAGTGAGTCTTCCACAGCAATCCGGTGTGCTATCATGAAAACAAACTGGTTCATCCTCACATTCCACTCTTGGCAGATATGGCCCCAGTGTAGAAAAGCCAAACAAGACTGGCTTCTACTGGAACACAGGGTCACCACCTGGAGTTGGCAGGCTGTCCTTAAAAGGCTATGAGCAGCTGTCAGACCGCTGAAGTTTTTGGAAACCTGAGTGTACCTGAAGGTAACCTGACAGGAAGCTGTCTTTGGCCAACAAAAGAGCGCAAACGCTTAACGTTGCAGCAACAACAAAGAGCACAAGGCCCATATTAAATACCTGTTGTGCTTTTAGATTTGTAGACTAGAATTTTGTAATATTAGGAAATAGCTGTACTCGGAGCCAAAGCAAAGGAAACATCCCACGTTGAATGTCATGAAATGTGCTGGAGAGGTGGCGGCCAGAGGAAGAAGCCAATAAATGTTATGAATCTGGATCATTTTCTTTAAAGTTGCGAGTTGCGTCAAATGCGTTTGCTTTGACTGAGGACTTCGCTTGTCAAGCCCACTTGCGGATCGCATGTATGTTAGATTTTTTTTTTTTTCTTGTTATCGCTGAGTAGATTTATCACAGTTTTCCCTGCAAATATTTCCAATATATTTTAATGGAGGTATATCTAACAAAACAAACTAGTCCGAAGTCCACTGCTTGTGTATCGCACAGATCTGCGATGTGCGCTGGGTAAACTGGACCTAGCTCCGTGGTCCAAAACAGGACCTTATTGGTTTCGCTTGTTTCTGGTTGTTGGACCAATAATGGACAGATTTCTTTTTTGTTTTCCATCTCTCTAAACCCTGTTGTTTGGAATCTGGCATACTGGATTCACAAGAGAAATCTGCAGACACGGTTGTCACTTTTCCGTGGCAGGAATTCCAGGCAGGCATGTGGCGGGGCAAACATTTAGAGGAATGGACCCTTAATGGCCCCTTTTTGTTTGCATGTCTGTGTAGGACACATTAATGAGTTTGCAGTAATTTTGTGTCGGCAGCTTTTCCCCAGCTGCTCAGAAGAAAGTACCATGAAGTACATGCATTCAGAAGTATCGCAGCAGGTGTATCTTAATGGCTCATTCCAGGATTTTTATTTTCCTTGCTCTTCTCTGTTGGCCATTCCCACATTTTATGACACATTGTATCTTCTCTACAGTGAAAACCTCATAATTCATTATACCCTCCCCCGCTTCCCTTCCACATTTTTTTCCCATGAGAATCGGATGTCAACAGGCCTCAGCCCTGTCAGGTGCAATCATCCCTCATCCCTTGCATGCTAAGGCCTCTTGAACAGAGCAAAAGCTGCAGGCCCTCCTGCTTTTGAAAGCACTAGCTCTGCCGAGGGGAGACAGTGGCATCCTGTCTTCAGGCTCGGCGCTCATCAGGGATCGTTCTGTATTCCTGAAGAGCCGCGGATTCCCTGAACTTGACTTCCTGTCTCCCGAGCGTGCCCCACTGCTGCCGTGCCTGAGCAGAAAAGCGGAACCCTGTGTTTTCTGAAAGCGTGAGCTTTCATTGCCTCCTCCTGTCGTCTTTTTGAAGGATTCACTTGGTGCTGACTCGCTAATGCAGAGATTGGAAGGGGAGGGGGGGGAGTGTATATAATAAGAGGGGAGAGGCAGGAAGCCCCTGAATGACTGCAGGCTAAATGCAGAAGTTACTTCCAAGATGAGCTGAAGGCCTCGAAGTTAAACACATTTTTCTAAATTACAAGTGCAGCATGAAGCCAGCAAGACATTAAAGGTATCACAATGCTGAAAGCACACTTTTTAAAAGGGAGAGAACTTTGTTACTTAAGGAAGTTATAAAAACATATTTATAGGCATCACGTGTGACGATCCCACAGAGGAGTGCCGTGAGTTTGCAGTTCCCTGCAGCTGTGCAGAGCTTTATGGAGTTGGCGCATGCAGCGTTCGTGTTTTGGCTCATTTTCATCACTCATGGTGTCATTTTTGGCTGCAGCAGTTTTCAGCTGGCTGTACCTGCTCAGCACCATGTGGCACATAGACAAAGTTAACAAAAGGCTAGTGAAAATATGGAGTGTTTGGGAGCTAAAGAGCCAGATGTTTCCCTTACTGTTAGCAGAGACCACAAAAGGGGAGCAAATATTGGGCATTAATGCCAGATAACCCCCAGTAATCATAACATCAGTTGCTGTTTTCACGCTTCTTGCCATTCTGTTTCGGTCCATTAGAGATTCTTTCCTGTAGTTGCAGCCAGATTTCCTAAGAAACCAATTATCATCTTCACCTCAGATGCAGAGTTTGATGGCCAATTAATCATCTTCTCTTGAAAGAATAATGCTGACACGCAGTTCCATTTCTTGGAACAAGGCACACACCTTTCAGTTCGAGCAAGCTCAGGACACATGACTTACCCGTGTTGTGTGGGCTTTTTTGTTTTGTTTTGTTTTTTTATAATAAAAAAAAAAAAAAAGCTGGTGCTCCACAGCTAGACAAGTAATTTCACTGCCAAGTACTATTAAAAGTCTGTGCAGCCTTGTCATTAAAGCAGCTTCATGTCATAAACACCAGTTTGCAGGATTCGGTTATCTTCCCCAGCTCATGCTTCAGGCTGCGAGTTTTATTTCGAGCAACAAATGTCTCCCCGTAATGTACACGTGTCCATTTGCATGTGTCACTCCACTTTTGTGTTCATTTTGGTGTAAATGTTTACTTCATCTTCTTTCTGCTTGTTGCTACATTCTTTACTTCATTCTCAAGGATATACAGCAGCATATCCCCCACTGCAGCAGGCCATAACATTGCATCAAATAATCTCTGGGGCCGTAGATAGCACTTCCTTTGAGGATGTATCAAGTTCAAACCCCCAGTTTCACTTCCTTCCTGCTTGACCCTCAGATTTTGGGACAGCAGAGTTTTCTGACAACATCTGTGTGTGTTTCAGGCTACCAGGCAGTTTCTGGAGGAAATCAACAAGTGGACCAGTCAGCATGGAGTGTCTCCGCTGTCCAGGGAATTGGCCGTCAAGTTCCTCATGGCTCGCAAGTTTGACGTCCTCCGAGCCATCGAGCTGTTCCACAGTTACAGGGTAAGGGCATCAGTCATTATCAGCCCTTTCCTCTGTCCTCCCTCTGCTGCTGTGGATTCATCGCCTTCAGTTGAAGGAGTCTACTGTAATTTCAGCCTACAGCTAAGTTTACAAGTCCCCATTAAATCTGAGGATACACTGAATATGAAGCTGGAAGTTTTGGAGGGTTTTTGTTTGTTTGTTTTTTTAGTACATAGTATTTAAACAGGTCCTACATACAGTTCAGTATCAACAGTGCTACGGTTGTGTAAAACATACCTGCCATGTATGTTTAAGCTTGTTAAACGGGTGCATTGATACAAGGCTGTTCTTGGCTTTGTCCTGGCAAGGTTTTGATTTCATTTACATAACCGAACAATGTTATCTTTCATTTCACCTGGGTTTGCTGTGTCACACACACGGGAGTGGCTAGAGCTCGAAACACTTAAACGCAATAGATAACATTCAGTATAAGTGGGGGTTTTTTTGGGGTTTTTTCCCATTTTTCTCTCCCTCCCAGCAATATTAAAAACCAAAACAAACAAAAAAAAACTTCCCCAGATCTCACCTGAAATTTTATAAATAAATTTCAGATTCAGTTTTTTTTCAGGTTTAGAACAAAATAGTTTTCAATCTAAGAGAAACTGAAAACGCCGGGCAAACTAAACACAATTTAAGTGGTTGGCAAGTTTTAATTCGCACTTTGACTACTCCAAAATCTCAAAGTGTGGGTATATTTAAAAAAAATAAATAAGAAAAATCCTGAAACGAATTTATCCCACATTTGAAGGGGGGGCACACATCCTTATGGTACAATGGTGAGATCAGCTAAAGGCAGAGATTGGATTAGTGTTGTCACTGTGGGCTGTGCAGATGGGTGCTGTTTTTATAAGGCCGCTCCTCTGCTTTGCTTAAGGTCACAAGCAGGTGAAAGAACACCTTAGTGACAATGATGTGATATGTGACGCTGCGCCTCCGTCAGCCAGGGTCAAACTGCAACCAAACAAGCCCCCTGCGTTAGGTTAGGTTTAGCTCCTTTAAAGGAGGGGAAAAAAATTGAAGCCCTGACTCATCTCAAGCTTATTGCAGTTGTTTTGGTGAAAAGATGGTTTCCAGTTAATAGCTGCTCTAAATTTAGATTTCTAACTGAGAGCAGCAGACTGTTATGAATCTGTAACATGTTGCTTCTGACGTATAACTACAGTTTACTGACTTGTTCCAAAGAAAATGTACACTTAGTGCTATATTCTGGGTTTCTGTGTAGTTTTTATAAAATCTGCTGCAGTTGACAACAAGCGTCCCTCTTGGTTGACGAGTGTGGGGTGCCTTCACTGTGCCCAGAAATGGCAGCACAAGGCCCTTTTTCATTGAGCATATTTCCTCAGAGGCTGTTGCCAAGCAAGAGATGGCCTGAGCAGATGCATCACAAACCTCGGGGCCTGACACACACACCAACTCACGCACTTATTTTATTTTTTAATTTTACATCGGGGGATATTTCAAGAAGCGGTATTCAGGCTTTTCAAGCTTTCCAGAAAGCTTGTTGCGAATCAAAATAGGGGCTGGTTTGGTCAGCTGAGGTTATGAAGTCTGTCTAAAGGAGGAACATGAAGTTTCACATGTTGGGCGTGCATGCTAAACCATGTTAACACAAAAATAGTGCTGGATGTAACTACTTTGTGTTAGAGGTCAAGTGAACTAGATGGCACGTGACTTTTTTTAAGTTTACTTTGTGGGGGTGGGGTGGGGGTGATCTTGTCTTTTGTATTTTGGAGCCTTTTTGAAGCATAACAGGCAAATGACAGCTATTCATGTCAAATAGACATGGCTGATCTTCTCCTTTTTTGCTTCCTGTTTGCTTGTTTTGCTCTTAGCCACCTCCCTGGGGAGAAATGCAGTGAAAAAAGTTCAAAAACATACTGTATATCTGTAGCATGCTGGCTGTGTAATCTTCTGGTGCGGGGATATCGAGAGATCACCAAAGAGTCAAAATGAAAAAAGGATTAGGTGAATCTGAGGACTCGCCTGACACTACGTGTCACAGAAAGGACATCTGGTGAAATGACTATCAAGCCAGAAACTGATAAAGGCGAAACTTTCAGGGCATCAGGTCCTACTGCAGGTTTTGTTTTTTGGGGGGGTTACCCTCTAAATGTCAATACTGCTCCAAATATGAACATGCAGAATGGCATTTATCAAATCGACAAACAAAAAGTTGCCAGGCAAGTTTCACACAAATTCTAACTTCTTAATGATTGTAGTTGTGGCACCGTCCTTTTCTTGTAAAGTCATTTCAGTCATCAAGGTAGCGTTCACCAGTGAGTAGCTGGCTCGCTCATGACTGCCTTCGGTGTGACTTTAAGAAGGATTAGTCTCCCCTACCACGCTGCAGCTCATTTAACACAGCTTAATGCTGCGTCAGCACCAGGACGAGGCTGGGGACAAGTCATTCGTTAGGAGAATGGGGGAAGGGAGGGGGCTTGGAGGGAAAGTTTCCAGTGCGCTGTTTGTTTGGAGGGTTAGGGAAATGAGAGGTCTGCTTTAAGTGTTGCCATAAAATGAAGCATCGAACCTGGTTTAGTGCCGCGAATGTGGCAAATGATAAACCTCAAGGATCAATTTGCCACTTGTTCATTTCCTATTGTACAATGAGATGCTACTGTGAGGTTTTAAAATGCACAAAAACATGTTTTTCCCTGTGATGATGTTAAATAATAAACAGGAAATGCATTGCAGTATGCAGGGGGTTATTAGTCGGGGTTTAATTATGGGGACACGACAAATTTTCTGAAGTCTTTTTGCTGTCAGGGTTACTATCTATAAACTTTAATAGTTGTGGGTCATAGAAAATGTAGCATCTTGCAAGTATCCGGTTTTAAAAAAACAAATCGCCTCGCAGATCACCCCCTGTGTTTACGGTCTGAGGCCACAGATTGTTATATGACGGAGTGCAAAATTGGTACGATATTCTCTTAAAGACATCGTAGCACTATATCACCCCAATAGAGCACTTCATTCTCACCCTGCAGGTTTACTTGTGGTCCCTGGAATATTTAAAAGTTGACTGGGATGCAGAGCCTGCAGATTTCAGACCCATTTGGGGAAGAGACTCTCTCTACTTTTAAGATTAGGCTTTAAAACGTTCCCTTTTGATAAATTATATAGTTGGAGCTGGATCAAGTCGTGGCAGATGGCCGCCCCTCCCTGAGTCTGTCTCTGTTGGAGGTTTCTTCTGTTAAAAGGGAGTTTTTCCTTCCCACTGTTGCCAAGTGCTTGCTCATAGGGGTTTGTCTGATTGTTGGGATTTTCTCTGTATAATTAAAGTGTTTACCTTAAAGTATAAAGACCATGAAGCAACTGTTGTTGGTGCTATATAAATAATTATAAATGAATAAATAAATCTTCAATCATCTTTAGAGTGGCAAGTAAGCACTTCAGGAAAGCTGTACGGTTTAACCAAGAATGCTTTTTGTGGAAAGGGAGTGTTCTAATATGTAACTCTACAGTTTTCTTCTGACGTATTTCATGGAGTAATGGCAGTCTAGTGAAGTCTGAATCTGTACATCCGTTACCATTAAGACCCGAGTGCTTACAGTCTTAAAAGGAATAAAAGGGTTGCAGAGAAATCGTGAGCTGCAGCAGTTCCCGTCAATCTGTAGAAAAGCTTCATTTAAAACTAAAGGAGGCGTTTTAATTTGGCCAATTTCAACAGCGGGAACTCAAAGTATCTCTAGTTTAATATTGTTCACAATAAGTCTGTAAGATCAACTATAATTGAAAAGACACGCCTAAGCTGAAGTTTAAGACTTTCCACAGAAAGTGTAAGGGGGGGCTAGCAGAGAGGAATCCTCCTGGCAGGAAAGCCAGGCAGGTGATTCACTATTGTTCAGAAAGGAATTCACCTCAAAGTGACGGCCTGTTAGAGCTGCCCCACAGCTTGCCTTCACCTGCTGTGATCTGTTTTCTTCAGGAAACGCGTCTTAAAGAAGGAATTGTCAGACTTCAGCCTCAGGAGGAGCCTCTGCGGTCCGAGCTGCTCAGTGGAAAGTTCACTGTGTTGGTAAGTGCGTTCCTGAAATATCCTCCACATTTTTAGATTCATTCAAGGTGTAATGTGTAACGTGCCCACGTGGAAATGTTGTGTATTAATATTGTGTGTGTGTGTATATGTTTAGTCAATTTCTACAACGTACCTCATCCCAGTGATTCCAGTGACGTTTAGTGTTTGTGTGTCTTTTCATCAGGCTTCTAATGCTGCTGCGTTAACAACAATAACAATGACTTTACTTCATTCCTTAGATTGAATGTTCAAAAACTAAGCCCTCATCCTGATGTGCTTTTTGGGGTGCAGGCTATTTGTTGACGTTCCAAGTGTGTTTCCTGGCCTTTTGTCAGCCAAATTGTGACCGTTAAAGATGCCGACTTCCACCGCACACACATGCAATCACACGCGCACACACAGATTCCCATTTTCCCGCATTTCCCTTTTTTCCTTCCCCGCTGACGTGCCACAGCGGCATTGATGCTGCACATCCTCTCGCCTGACGTCGGAGTTCTCCAGCCTCGGCAGCGGGCTTCACATCCTGTCTGGTGTATTTTTAGCCCTCGTGCCAGAGAATACAGGCTTATTTACTTACAAAGGAGCTTTTTCCAGAGGATCTCTGGTCACCAGCTCCACTCGAGTGAAGAGCCTCGGATCCCCGGGCACCCCCATTCTCAGCACAGTTCAGCTTTGGCTCAGAAAATGCATTCTGTCTTTACCCCAGGAAGAAAATGAAGAGATCCAAGACCCGCGGCATCAGTAATGACAACAATTGTTCATTCTGTTGAACTGTTGACAGCCCTTTCTCTGAGCTGGCAACCAGCCAGCATGTGAACCAAAGTGCCCCCCTGTGGTCATTTTTCTTTTTCCATTCTTTCTTTTTGCACTTCTGTTTGGGTGTTGTTGTCACACTTAGCTCTAGTAAACTCCTTCAGAAACCACACAGTTTCTAAGAATGGCATCATAATTCATGCATTTGAGAAACTTGAATGCTAGATATAAAGATATTCAGAATAAGGCTGGTATTTCTATGTGTGTGTCCATCTTGCTTATTTTCTGCCGCCTTGCTCATAACTCCACATTAAACAATACAGAATGAACCCAGTACTAATAAACAATCCCCAATTCAGTACAGGGTGGGGGGGCAGCAGTTGCCTGGAAAATTGTGACAAACTGCTTTTGCTCTGCTGAATGATAACCTGCCAGTATTGTGTGCTTGTGTATTTTCAGAGTGTACGAGACCCTTCAGGGGCCTCCATCGCCTTGTACACAGCCAAACTGCATCACCCCAACAAGACAGGCAACCATGTGGTGCTTCAGGCCCTCTTCTACCTCCTGGATCGGGCTGTGGAAAGGTGAGGAACGTGGATTTCAGTGAATGAAGCTGCAACAAAACGGTCACATTTTGTTTTTAATTTTTGGTGAGAGTATCGGGTAAAGTACTGGGTATTTGTTTTTCCTTGAAATACTGCATAGTGTGGCATTGTAGCCTTTAAACGTCTTACTAAACACATCACTCGCTTTATTTCAGTGAAAGTTTCTTTTCTTTGAAGGAATCCTATGACTCAAATTTTGCACATGAAAAGACAGTCTTACTGGAACTTGTTTAAGTCTTCCCCAAAATGACGTTTATCTGCCGTGTGGGGAATAAGTTCCACTTGACAGCACGGGTAGTAGTTAAATGACCTAATGAAGATATCAAAAACCGGATTTTTCCTTTTTGTTTTTGTGTCACAGCTTCGAGACTCAGAGGAATGGCTTAGTGTTCATCTATGACATGGCAGGCTCCAACTACACAAACTTTGAGCTGGACCTCAGCAAGAAGATTCTCAACTTGCTCAAGGTTTGGGATTTCAGTGCAGTATAGTGAATAGGTGCTGTAAACATCAAAAATGAGATGCACATGCTCGGATTATTCACAGGACCAGATGTAAACAGTACTTTCATTGCTGAAAGTCTTCATTCCTTTCCAGGGCTAGAGTAACGACTAACTGCACATTTATTTCCATCTTAGAAAGTAGTAATCTGATTTATTTATGGGTGTTTTGTCTTCCAGGATTTAAGTAAATGTCCAAAAAGGCAAATGAGTGGCTCACTGTGTGAGTTGATAGCCTTTAAAGTATTACTTAATCCATATGCAGTGGCAGTGGTACTTATTTTTGCAATTGCCTGCATTTAAGTGAGTTACACTTTAAACATGTAGCAGTATGTCCGCTGGAGTCAATAACACGGACTATTATGTGGTCACATCAGCAGCAGCGGGATGTATTCTGTGCCCACATATTGATCTCTCTGGAGCAGCTGTTGTCCTCAGTCACATACAGTACACATACTGTGTACTTAATACCTAGATGCACAAGTACCATAAGATAAACTTGGCACTATCTCCTGTGTTTACACTCTAAACACAGGAGAGGTTGCCCCTTAATTTACAATATATTAATGAATATAATCATAAAATTTAAAATGTGAGTTCTAAACAAAGAATTTGGTTTACTGTAATTTACCATCTTTGTCCACCAGGGGGCATTCCCTGCCAGGCTGAAGAAGGTGCTGATCGTAGGTGCCCCGGTGTGGTTTCGAGTGCCCTACAATCTGCTCAGCCTGCTTCTCAAGGAGAAACTGAGGGAGAGGGTAAATGTTTTGACTACTTCTCAAAGTAGCTCTTCAGCTTCATTTTTATGATAATTTATTAAGTAAGGGAAGGCAAAAGCGTCGTTTTTTGGGGTTTTTTTGTTTTGTTTTGTTTCTTTTTTCTTTTTTTTTCCCTCCTCAAATGGCAGGCAGTGAGTGATTCGGTGTACCAACTGTGCTCTGTGATTATGAGATTCTTTAACTGCTTATCCTCCTGCCTCACACATGCTTGAGATGTTGAATCACTGGAGTCAGGATACCTCCTACATTATTACCAGTCATTATTTTATTAGCATGGATTTCTTAAGAGCCACTGTGCACGGGATGTATTTATTTTTATGCCAAGAGTAGGAGAAAAACTGATATTTAGGATAAAGCAGGCTTAAAACAAATGGTATCCTGTTGCTTTTTTTAATTGGTTCCATATCATGAAGTCAATTTTACATACGCAGGTAGGGGTGGGTTTTAATAATCGATTCATCGATTAAAATCGATTCTGGCTTGGATAACGTGATATAGATTCATTAAAATCCTGAATCGTTATTTTATATAAATGTATTTTGCCCAAAATGCCAAAATCTCTGGTGAAACATCACAAAATTTTGACAACCACCAAACATTTAAAACAGTAAATGAGAGCAGGTGCACGGCTTCTGCACAAAGACGTAAACACACTGCGCGGACCTGCGGATCAGAATCGGTGAGATGTCTCCTTTCTCACCGGACAGCACGGACACGATCCAAACTAAGCTTCACATAAACATCGTCATGAATTCCCTCTGACTTTTGCTGTTTTGCTTCCACCACGATAAAATCACACTTCATGCACAGCTCTCTCTCTCTTTCTCAGTGTACTTCAAGAACAGTTTCCCGTCTATCCCCGAAATCTGTTTTCTGCACTATTCACTTGCTTGTTACGCACAAGACAACCGTTGTTTACAGCGCTGTCGGCCGATTTTTTTTTATTTTTATTTTTTTACCCTTTTACTTACTTCCGAAAAGAGAACCTAATTTCTGCTGTTCAACAGGCTTCTGAACAAATTAAAACTTTTTAAAATTATACAAAATGCAAAACGCTCAGCTGTGTCTCTAATAAAACCGCTGTAACTTCAGAGGTAATGTTCATAAGTTGATTAATGGTTTTCTTTCGTTTTTGATGTACTGCAGAATATTTTAATAAAATCCCAGGCCAGGAAAGTCACCTTCATGTTTTTCTGTGTTTTATCTTCAGCTACTTTGACACAGAAGCATCTGCTGTGATGCTCACACCTTTGATAAAGTCTTGCGAGTGTCAGCTTCCTTTTTATAGATACAAAAATATGTAAATGTACTGATCTGAATTATAATATTTCTGACTGTCTGAGGCAAAATTTCCCAGATTCAAATCGAATTAAATCGAATCGATTCAGGACCTTGTGAATCGGAATCGAATCGATTCTAGAAATCAGTGACGATACCCAGCCCTATACGCAGGTTCCTAACTGAGTGAGATGACACAAGTATTTGCATGCCAGCTGTAGAAAGACTGCAGCATTTTCACATTTATGTAAAGTGCACAAGACCCTATATGAGATCCAGTTATTGTAGTCTGCCTTCAAGATATGGTAGTGCTAACAGGTTAAACTCACGGGCAGAGTGCCTTTGACCTTTTATGCCGTTTTCCTTGAGGGTAAAAACAAATCCATCTCAGTCTATGTCTCTCCTAACTCCAGGTTCAGATGGTAAAAATGGCCGAGCTGCGCCAGCACCTCCCCAGAGACTGTCTGCCTCAGCACCTTGGTGGCCTGCTGCCTCTGGACGCGTACAGCTGGAACCAGCAGCTACTGGCGGGCCAGAATGGCAGAATAGACCCTGTGGATGAATTGGTGGGCATCCCCTTTGAAGATGCCTCCATTCACGTCCCTGGACCAGAGTCCATGCGCCCGCAGGAGCTGCTGACGCACCTCGGCAGGCTACAGCGCACGGGCATCCATCAGGAGTATGAGGAGCTACGCAAAGAAGCACCACCCGGAACCTTCCACTGTGCACAGTGAGTTTAGAGCAGCAGGCGCACATTCAGTGCTCACTTTAAAATCTGATTCTGTCTGGCTGAGCGGAGCTGCCAGAAAGATTAGTTTATTAATACCTGTAATCTTTTTATGCTGTAGGTGCAGCGTGCATTCTGGGAAGGACAAAAATTAGTAGCATTGTAATGTAATCTATTCCACAGCATGTCCTTTAACCCCGACTTCAATAGATGACCTTTCTAATATTTTCAGAATGTTTTGTTTTGTTCCTTATTGGCATTTATAAAGTGGAATGTATAGCTGTGCTTGGTGACTGCATCTTTTACCTCATTTTGCATACTTAGCCTCTAGTTTTCTATAAATTCTTCAAGTCTTCTATAAATTATAGACCTCACTTCAATGTCACATGTAACTAAGTAGCACATGACCAGAAAAGCAAAACTTTAGTTCAGTGTGTGTCGACTGTTATTGTAATTGTACACCGCATTGGGCGGCAGCATTAAACTTTTGTTTTGTCTACAGAGCAGCCTACAATCAGGAGAAGAATCGCTACGGCGACGTGTTGTGCCTTGATCAGACGAGAGTTCGTTTGAAACCCAGAAAGAATGAGGTAAATGCTGTTTTAAAAAATGTGCATTTCATTTGATCAGTTCCATTCATGGTCACTCTTAGCTGTCAAGCTTAAAACTTCTAACTGGCTACTGCTCTCCCAGTACTCAGCTTATAAAGCAAACGTGTAACCAAACTGTTGGATTTTCTCCTCTAAAGTCTCTAATGCTCCGACAGTTGAATTGACATGATGTGTTTGGCATTCTGTTGACCTTTTGTGACTGAGTTTTGTTGCTCTCACAGAGATCAGACTACATCAATGCGAGTTTCATGGACGGCTACAAACAGAAGAATGCCTACATTGGTACTCAAGGTACGACAAGTTAATTTATTTAAAAGGACTGTTTTGCAGTGTTATGCCAGTGGCATAACACTGCAGTCCTGTTAATGAGCCAAACTGATATCATCAGTAATGTTAAGTGGACCCTACAGCCAAATAAGTGTGTGACTACAAAGGAACCTTTTTAAATGAGGACATTTGGTCATCAGTCTAAGTGGGCACTGTTACTACCACTGCTGTGTCATAAATGGCAATAAATGTAACTGAAGCATAGAAGTGGACAGTGGCAGTAAGCTGAGGTGGACAGTTTGTTGCCCAATAAAATAAATATTATAATAACAGAAGTTAATACTTTCAAAGGTGTATTTCTAATTACTCTACAGTAAGTTACTGCAGATTTCTGATTAATTGAACTCTTCTGGAGTAAGGTTTTATATAAACACTTAAAAGTACAAGGAGAAAAATGTTACTAGGAGGTATGTACACTGCTCAAAGCATTGTCAGTGTCACTGCTGGTAACATGAGGTGATACCTGAACCCTACAGAGGTTGCACAGGTAGTCCAGCTCCTCCAGGATTCCACATCAATGTGTGCCATTGCCAGAAGGTTTGTGTCCCCCAGCACAGTCTCAATAGCACAGAGATGATTCCAGGAGACTGCTAGATACTCTAGGAGAGTTGGACAGGGCTGAAGAAGGCCTTTAACCCATCAGAACTGGTATCTGCCCCTTGGTGATTAAAAAATGACCTCACGTAGGCCACTGGTGTGAACATGTCTGACCAAACAATCAGAAACAGACATCATGAGGGCGCTATAAGAGCCTGACAGGTGCATAGCACCGTGGAACCCGATTGGCATTTACCACAGAATACCAGAATTGGCAGGTCCATCACACTCCATGCTTTTTACAGATCAAGGCATGTTCACCCTGAACACATGTGACAAACATGAAAGGGTGTGGAGAATGGGAGAATGTTGTGCTGCCTGTAATATCGTTCACCGTGACTGGTTTGGTGGTGAGTACCTGATGTCATCAGGCATGCATAGAATCACATGGAGGCCATACAAACTACTGAGTACTCTTGAGCTGCTGTATCAACACTGTATCACTTTTTTCGTTTGGGGTTTTTTGTTTTCTTTTTTTCTCTCCAGGGTTTCTTAGAATTCAGCCCTCTGTAGATTATCATTTCCAGCCAATGATGTAGCACCCTTTCATTCCTAACACAGTACAGAGTTGTTGTTTTGTTTTTTTTTCCCACATTAAGATCTCATGTGTTTTCAGTGTGTTCCTCCTTTCTTAATTTCTTTTTAACACTGTAGTTCAGGTAGAATTGTATTTGAACAGCCGGGAGTGAGAATAATCACTCATGCACTGATACGACCAGTTTCTGATGGTTTTGCAACATGTACCAAAACGCGCTCACCACCCAACCTTGCACAAAACTTTACTTGCAGTGCAACATTTCTTCTCTCACTACAGGAATCCCTAGGCTTCTAGGAACATTTGTAAGATCAGTGGGAAGAACAGTAACACTAATGACCGTGCACCTGAAGACCTCTGTAGTATCTTACTTAAGCTTGTGTCCATAAATACGCCGTCACCTCTGAGAATGCTGGGAAAACCTTTGCTCACTTCTGGGACTAACAGTTGCTGACTGTATGAAGACCAGTTCTTTGGAATAACCTGAATTAGACTTTAAAAAAATGAAGTGACAAGAAACTGATTTGTATAAATGCCCAAAGTTAATCTGTTTATTTTCAGAAATGATCATGTCATCCTGATTTCTGATGACATTTCACTGCTGTAATTCAATGATTCAGAAACGACTGCTAAGACCACCAAAATTATTTGGCAGTCTTACACAATGAGCTGAATGTTTGTCTTTATTGTGGGTTAATGTATCTCATTAAGGAGCTACTCCATGCAGTTAAATGAGTATGACTCATTACGCTGGGATCAGATTTTAATTTTATTTATTTTTACTCACTGTAATTTTGATTTGCTTCGACTTTGGTGTTTGTATTGTGCAGGACCACTAGACAGGACCTACGGTGATTTCTGGAGGATGGTTTGGGAACAAAATGTCCTTGTTATTGTCATGACAACCAGGTAATGGAGTTGATGAACTAAAAGTATCTGTTTTGATTTTTAGAAGTTGAATCGGTGTTAATTTTGTCAAATACGCCCTGACCCTCTGTCGCAGGACCGACGAAGGCAGTCGGAGAAAGTGTGGGCAGTACTGGCCTCTGGAGGAAGGTGGACAGGAGGTCTATGGCCACATAGCAGTAGTGAACCAGAGGGTGGACCGCCACAGCCACTACAACCACACCACTCTTGAACTGCACAACACTGAGGTGAGAAAAAACATTTTGCTTAATGTTGCGGCCAAAAAATCTGACATTGCCTGAAAAGCACCAGTAACAGTGGGATTGATATCCTCATCATATTCTTTGCGTTCCCTAAAATGTTCAAAGTACTCCACTCCCTGGTTCAGTTGAACGGTTTTTAACAAGCAGAATGCATTTTCTGTCGTACATATTTTCTATCATAAAGCGTATAACCTGTAAAATTTTATTTGTGTATTCAGACATGTGAACAGAGACAAGTGAGTCATTTCCAGTACCTCAGCTGGCCCGACTACGGCGTCCCCACCTCAGCAGTGACTCTGATTGACTTCCTGGGAGCTGTGAAGAGACAACAGAGAAAAATGGTCAAGGCTCTGGGATCTCAGTGGACAGGCCACCCGCTGGGACCGCCAATGGTGGTCCACTGTAGTGCAGGGATTGGGAGAACAGGTGAGATGCAGGGATAAAAACCTTCTTCTAGGGCTTCGGGCCGTTTTATACCCACCGTGCAGTGCCTCACAAACTGCACCCAACAGCAAAGTTGATGTCATGTCTGCTGTCGCTGCAGCTGGGTTGAACACAAGTGTTGTTCCTGTCAGTTTTACCACTATTTTAATGATCTAGTCATCCAGAAGCTCACGTTCACAGATTATACAGAGCTAGATGGAGCAACAATCTTGCATCTTTTCAAATGAAAAGATGCAAGATTGCTTCAGTGGTGAGAATACTGTAGCAGGTACCTGCGTCTTCATGGCTTGCATGAATAGATGCATGTAAAGTGACCAACACGATGGGTGTGCTTGTGCTTTAAGGCCTCAGTCACACAGTCTTAGCAACCCATCACCAACCACAAAATTTATATTCCCTGAGTGGTTGGAGACTGGTTGCTGGCTGTTAGTATGTGAACTAGCCACACAGCGAGTACTGCACCAAAAATTCTCCTTACTTTGGTAACTAGCAGATTGTTGCGGTTGGTCCTGATTTGACTACCTGTCTGCAGACACTCATACAGAGAGGGTTTGTCTCCAAAATAAAAGTCATGCCTTTTGAAAGGTGTTGACTCCAATGCTAAACCACAACTTTTACTCTGATGGGAAACCTTCTGTTTCTAGTTTGCGTTGCATGGCTTCAAAATTTCTTACCACTGAGCAAGCAGTTGCAAAGTATTTTCAGAGAAGTTTGCATGATGATGCAGACTGTGAGTCGCTGCAGCAATCTGCTAGCAGCCAAAAGAATCACAAGGAGGTTTTTTTGGTACAGCAACGTCCTGCAAAGAGTAACCTGAATATTCTGTTTTCCTGAATGAGTCTGTTTATCAGACTGTATGAGAATAAGGCTTTTAACCAACATGATAGCGTTTCATTGTCTGTAATCTTAAAGTGTTGCCACTAACCCGCTGTTGTCGGCAGGTACCTTCTGTGCCCTGGACATCTGTCTGTCCCAGCTACAGGACGTAGGCTCACTTAACGTGTGCCAGACAGTGCACCGCATGAGAACACAGAGGGCCTTCAGCATTCAAACCCCAGACCAGTACTACTTCTGCTACAATGCCATTTTGGAACACGCCCAAAGACAGGGCCTCATCCCAGCCAATCAGTGAGCTTCAGCCATGACCTTCCAAACCATCCATGAGCCCTGTGATTCCTGCAGTCAAGTCTGTTAGCTCCAAGCCATGTTTTGTGATCAGTTAGCCCAGGAACTGTAACTTCCTCACAGATGCTGTCTTTACAAAAGATAAAAATAAAAACTAGGCCATAGCTTTTTGGCAGACCAAGACTGTGATGATAAAAGGCTTGATTGTTGACATAGTGTTTTTAATGATGACGTTTCTGGCAATGTGACGTTTTGGTTTATTTGCTGAACATGTCTCCAAAAATGCACGTCATTGTGGAGAAACTGCTCAGCGCAGCACAGTGGTGTTACATGCGTGAGATCAGGTCCAAGTTTTGGTTTTTTTTGCTTTTTTTTTTCCCCAAAAGTACTTTATCCCATTGAACCTTTTAACATGGACACACAGTCCAAAAAACTGCTCTTTCATTTTCCTTAACTGCTGCTGTAGTGTTTCATAAGTGTTTCTTTGCCATAATAAATGCCACCTCGGATGAGACGGAACTGTGGCTGCCATCTTGTTTCATGTGTTCTTGGACAAATTGTTCTCAGTGCGGTTGGGAAAAATTGGGGTAAAATTGCTTGAACCATTACCATGGCTGTTCACTTTGGAAGCGTGTCTATGTTGAGTAACGGTGTGTCGTGATAAATGTTTGAGCTTTGGGAGAGTCAGATTGGGATATTTTTCCACCACTGTCCTTTCTCACATGTAGACCTGAGGGGGGTGCTTATACCACTGGAACTGCGGTTTAGGCATGCAGAGCGTGCTTTAGGTAGATGCAGCGGGAAAACTGATTATGCTTTTTCACTGACTTTCTAATTGGGAGCCGGCAGGCTGAAGACCGACTAATGACCGATTTGGCTGCAGACGTCGTAGGTGAAAACGGCAATGGATGGTACGAGCTACTTTTGCATAGTCTCAGGAGTGTCATACCAAACACAAAGTGAAACCACAGTCAGGATAGAAGCAGTTTCATTCCATCAATGTATTCTCCTCCAGCCCAAATAAGTAAAGCACATCCAAAATGAATCCTCTCAAATCCCAAATGGCATCATTCATTTCAGTCCATGATCGTGCCTTTTTTTTTTTTTTCTTCTTCTTGTTTTTCCCCCCTTGATATTTAGCAGAAGGACCCTTTCTGCTAAATATGGAGTCATGGCAGCTTCGCTTATAGTGAGATGGGCCATTGAGCTTTCGTTATTGTGGGAATGTATTCCTAAGCCCCCCACATGCATCCTCACACACTTGCTTAGAGCAGCCCATGCTGCAGTTACTATGCCATTTAAGCATGCATCTGTACATCAGTTAAGACCTCATGAGTAGTGCAATACTTTTTTCTTTAAAAAAACAAACAAAAACATGTCTTAGCACTTTGAAATAACTATTCCCAACATGCTCTGAGATTGGTCGTTATGGCAACGGGATTGGGGGAGGAAAAACTTAATTATTTTGCTCTACACGTGATGCTGGGATAACTTGATTGTTATTGTAAATTTGGTGACGCTTAAATATAAACAATTTACTGTAAAATGAATACAAATCTGCATAGTGCTTTACTGGGACAAACCGAGCTGATTTTTACTGGGAAAACCAGACAGCGAGGGTAGAATAGTTGAACCAAGCACAAATCTGTGCCTACACCTTATGAAGTCCTTCTGGGCCATGTGAGCATCAGAAACTTAAATATAATTTTCATTATTATTGTTGCTTTCAGTTTTCCAGACTGGATGTAATCTGTGCTTTCATTTGGTCCCAGTATCTTGCCATTATTATTATTATTATTATTATTATTATTATTGAGTACATGTACAAAAACTTATGTTTATGCGTTGGGGCGAGGGAAAGGGGGGGGGGTGTTCTTTGCTACAGAATTCATATTGAATTTGCTTGTAGTGAAGTTTGTTTTGTTTTTTTTTTTGTCTGCCATCCCTGTGTACTTTTTTTTTTTGTAGACTTTTCCTTTCAATGATGAACACAAATGTGCGCTATTTTATTTTTCTATTATTCAACAGCTGTTTTCATACGATTAGCTAGGATTATACAATTATCTACATTAATTTTATATTTGTTCTGTTATAACCTGTTTATCATTCGTATGACTAGTGATTAAAGTTATACTGTATTAAATAAAATTTAAAAAAAAAAACCTATGCCAACCTGTGTCTTTGTACAGGCGGTGTGTTTCTTTGCTTTCAAAGCGGCACTTTTACTGTTCTTCACTGAATATGGTAGCCTATCATTGTGTCGACAAACGCAGCTTCAGTCTTGTACTTAATGCAATGACATAAATGAAAACATGGCAATTATAAAAGTAAAGCTAGGAATAAAAGATGTCTCTCACATCGTGCGCATGAATCAGTTTTTCTGATTTTAAATAACGATTTGAAAGCTGCACAACGGAGCAGATTTAATGGTATGCTGCTGTTGTCAAACCCATAAGGCAACTTTATTGACTTGGTTCCCGTTCACTGCGCTCAGCTTCTTGAGGAAAAACGTTATTGCTGTACATTAACTGGAGCAAAACCTGCAGGCTAGTTTAAGCAGAAAACTCAACCTGCATTGCATCATGCACAGCAGCATGCCTCACTCTCAATTCATACCAAAACCCTTCCAATCTCTTGGTCTGCTTAAGTTGTTTCAACCTCTTCACCATGCCTGCATCCACCTGTAAGCGCTGGGGATATTTTTTTTCATCACTACCCAACTTCTCTGGTTTCATATTTGCAGAGAGTGATGACCCTCGAACCACCAGCTGCATTTTTGCTGTAATAAATCAATGGTATAATCCTCTTGATACCAAATGTATCATTTGACACGAGTTTTTGAGACCTCTACATTGTAAGCAACAAATCGCACAAGCTTGAGCAAACTGATATTTAAGTTCGGTTGTAATTTATCAGAAGCTTCAGAAAGCACTCTTAATTATTTTATTTTTTTAAAGCAAGTCAAGTATCTGAATACATTATTGAAGAAGCTCATAAAGTTACACTTTGCTAGTATGTGTATGGAGAAAATCCCAGAAGATCCACAGTTTCGAAAATACTGGGACCAGCCCATCCATGACACGTCCAAAGTCTCTTAAATCACTTCTCTTCCCCATTATGTCAGTTTGAACTTGACCATGTCTAAACGCATTGAGCTGCCCCTATGACTCGCTGATAAAGAGATTTACCAGATTCTGAACAAGTGTATCTAAAAAAAATGGCTATTAAGTCTATATGAAAAATCATGTGAATTAAGCAGTGACCAAATCTTTACCCAATTGAACACTTTTTTTTTTTTATCCAAAAATAGCAACGATCCCTCAGAGTGACCCAGATTTTCTCCCTGCGCATTTATTGGCAATAACTAATAGCAAACATAGCTTTTAAAAAAAAAGTAGTTTCTCGCCACAAATACAATCGTAGAGACAATATGATCTCTTCCTTTATATAGCATTGATACGGGGCTTACAAAGTGCAGAAATAACTATATAGCTATAGAATATTAAATAAGAGGAAGGTTGCTGTTTTCAATGTCTACTAAGGCATTGTGATTGTAGACAGTATTAAAACAAAAAAATATTTTTTTCCTTTATAATTACAGAACAGTCTGCGCAATGAGCTCAATTACAGAACTTTTCAGTAATTTCACACATTTATTTCTTACAGTTTAAGCAGCATTTCTTTATCATACAGAATTGACACTGCATTTCTTTCTCCTTCCTTCAAATATCTCCGTGATTAAGTCCAGTTCTTCACACTGACAGAAAGCCGACTTTTACTGGTAGAGCTTCGTGTGGCCCGCGGTGTAAAATGAACTTGACACCCCCACCGCCGCCCTCGGTAATCCTCCACCAGTATCGGAACTGCAGGTTTTGCGCGTGGTGGAGAGGAGGCTGTTTCCCTGCGATGCTGCCTCGGTTTTTAGCGGGTCATATTCAAACGCAGAGTGACGTGTCTTCCAGTTTGCGCCAATGCCAGTGGAGAGGGGGCGTGTCCAACTATTTTGTTACAAACACGAATCCGGAGTAAGGAGTCTTTTTACTGGGTATGTAACGGCTGCTTAAACTAAATAATATCAAGAGTGTCGCTGCCTTACGATGAGTGTGATTGTTGCGAAGGATCTGAGGGCGGTCTGGTGTCAGTGGTGGCTTTTTTTTTAACATTCTTATTATTTTGTGCGCGTAAATGAATTGCGAGGCTCTTGTTTCGCGAGTAAACGGCAGCAGAATAGCCAGCTTCTTAAGGTGTTGGCTGCTTAAATGTGCGGGATGGCATTATGTCGGCCAGTAAACAGCCTCCCGGGGCTGTGTGGACACCATCTGAGGCATCCCCTCTGTCTGCGAGTCGAAGCATTTTTGTCTGCAGCGTTGTGTGAGCGTGTAATGGATCGGCAGGGGGAAGGAGGGGAGGGGGGTGTAGTTGTTGTGGTGAGACAGGTTAGACATTTTTACTCCCGACTAGTGAAGTAAACAAAGAGAGCTGCAATACGCGCGGTGGTCCTGTCTGCGGGACCCGAGAGAGGGAGAGGGGGGGAAGTGGAGAATGGCGTGGCTCCGGTATTGCCACACAGCTCCGCCGTAGTTCTCGTTTCGTTTGACTTTGGCATTGTTTAGTAAGGACGACCGGATCGGCTCTTTCTGTCCGTAAAAGCCGCCGTGCTGGCCGCCGAGGCCCCACTGAATCTCCCAGTCCACCGGTACTCGCGTAAAACAAACCGCGAGTGAGTGAGTGTTTTAGTGCCGCGAACCCTTTTGTTTGTGGACTCCGCAGCCAGCGTCGACCGAGCGAGTGCGCGGTGCAGACGGGCTGGCTGGTCCTGCTAGCTGTGCGCCTCGGTGCTGGGGCTGTCTCCGCGTTTCATCCAGATGGGAACTTAAAGGGGAGCACTTTAATGTTACGCTTTTTGTTCGGTTTGGAGCGTTCGTGGAGATGGGTGTAATTATAACGGGGGGGGGGAACCAACTCGGGATAGTGAAGCTGTGCGTGTGTATGTGTGTGCTGCTGCCGATGGTCGCAGCTGAATCCTCTGCCTGGGCTGGAGGGAGGAATCCCGGGCTGCTGTTGCAGCTCCGCCTGTCGTGGGCGAGGGTTTATTTCGGAAGTTCCACCTTTTTAGGGGATTTGTAATGCGGGATCCGTGCAGCGATTGGCTGCAGTGCCTCCCACGTCCCCGCCCCCTTGCTGTGGGAGGGACACAAGCCTTAATGGCACAGCCCGCCCACAAAAGTCACGTGCTGCAAAACTCCAGGAAGTAGCTAATTGTTTTTCGAGATCTATTGGTTGGGTGGATGGATAGATTACTTAAATGAACGTTAATAGGGAATATGCAGTATTGCAAACAGCAGGGCAGACAAAAAGAATTAATACATAGATGCAAAAACTAATTTAAAATAGAAACCAGAAAGACCGAAAATTCCAAATATTTATGTATTTATGTTTATATTATAGCTCCAACCATCACAGCATTTTAAATGCATAGGTCCTGGACAATAGCAGCCACTGCAGCAGAAAAGTCCTAACTTTTTTTTTTTGTAAAACAACTCCTTGAAACATTTTTTGTGGGAAGTTGAACTGTAAATCTACTCTTACACAATACCGCCAAAGGAACCCTGCATCTAAGCATTATATTTTACATTAAAATTCTGCAGACTATCTTGCATGTAGAAAAGCTGCAATGTGGTATGATGTGATGCTGATGCCCAGTGTGTGCTGTGAACTAAACTTCAACTAAACTTCATCTTAGAAGAGCCATACCATAGAGCCCCAATCATTCTGTTACTATATCCATTGAGTCAAAAAACAAAGAAATATCAATAATCACACTTGTGCTTTATTTATTAAGTAGTTATTATTTATTGAACATCCATCAGTTGTGCAGTAAACAACATGGAATATATGTGGATGTGTTGCTGTTGTTGATTGTTGAGGTTAAAAGACAAAGACTTACAATTTAAACCAGTGGTGTCAATCACATTTTACACTGAAGACAACATACTGTATACTTTGATCATAAGTGGGTGGGATGAGTAAAAACATTTTTTTACATAAAATACAGAAAAGATTCTACAGAAAAGGTTCTGCCAATTCATTAACCAGACTGTCCTGTAATTATAAGAAAATGTGAATTCATGGACTCAATGTAACAGAATCCAAAAAACAAAACAAAACACAGAATTGTTATAGTACATAGTGGAGAAACTGGAACTTTTCTGTAATATAACTGTTTATCTATTATTTAATTACTTTAGCTTAGTAGTAATGGAACTGGGGTTGAGGGGCATAGTTGGAAAACCTGTAAAACTTATGAAAATACAGTTAAAAGTTCAAAATCTATGCATTCCTTCTCAAAGCTGGCCAGTGGGCAGGATTGGAGTCTTGGCTGGGCCAATTCTGGCCTCCACGTCTTATGTTTGACATCACCAGTGGATGCTATTTAAAACCCAGTAACTGCCGTCTGTATATTAATGTTCAAATTCATCTTCAAAGCAAGAGAAAAAACTCTCAAATGCTCTTTAAACTTTTCCCTGGTCAGTAACATGCTTATTCCTCTTGATAAAACTCATGTGGCGCCTTATCTAACACCTCCGTGACCGTGTTATACCTTAATAATGGACAGGCTGTGCTTTCTACGTTAGTCTCTAAACATGGTGCTATTATGCTTTCCCCATTTATACTGCAGCTGAGCCTCTCCGCTCTGTGCTGGCATTATCGCGCTTCAAGTCAAAAGGGTGTGCTTGGTAACTGCTCGAGAAATCTTTGATTGACAGTTCAATTTCACAACTGAACTCGTCGCCCCGCCCTTGTCCGGGTTCTTCGAACAGACTGACCAATAGCTCCTAAAAGGAGGACCGCTTTTCACTCCAGGGTGAAAACCCCGCCCACCCCAGCTAACCGAACGGAGATTGTTTTCGTTTGTAGGGGAGATTCTCACTTTGTAGCTTGAATTGTTTATTTCAAGTAATACGCCATCGATTAATTGCTTTTTGCAGATACACTGAGTTTCTGTCTTCTCCAGTCAGTGGTGTAGCCTTTCACCACGAGCGAACGGATTATCGTACCATCATCACCGAACTTCTGCTTGCTATTTGGGAGAGAGGGGTGAGTTCATTCAGCAAGCTAGTGTTGGCAAGCTAACTCCCTCCGGTCAGAAGACGTTTTAACAAGATCACGTAGATGATCGATGCTTCTTTGTATGCCGTTCACTCATAAGTTGATCTAAATCCATCAGTGTGGCAAATCAATAGCAAATATTCGCCGTTTCAGCGAGAGCCCACCAGATCGCTAATGGCTTAGCTGCATGTGCTTCCCTCTCCTAGCCCCGGACAGCGATCGGTGTCAGGCTACTCATGTTGTTTACATTAGCTAGCTGCTAGCAGACAGCAAACAACTCCCGTCGACAGAACAAGTTCCCAGCAAAGTTAATTAAAATAAACAGTATACATTTATTTTAGCCTGACCGTTCAGCAGGGTGCCTTGCGTACGAGTTGCTCTTGGCTCTTACCTGCTGGAAAATGGAGTGTAAACGTGCTGAACTCCTGCGCCACGCTCTAAATGGCGGGCGTGGGGAAAGCGTAACTCGAGGTCGCTGCTTGTAAAGGCCTGTAAACGGGACGGGAGAACCGCGGTTGTGGGTCTGTTACCGTGTAATAGACACAACCGCGTTTTCATATTGGAGGACTGTAACGTTACTACACTGCGCTTCTGTCTGTAAATACCACAGGCTGGCTTTCTTTGGCCGTGCGGAACGACTCGTTTGCTGGCACGGTGGAACTCAGCTGCTGGTGGGAGCAGAGAGGAAGCGTCAGAAGCAGCAGCGCACGAGCACTCGAGTTTATCATTGTGTTACTTTTGCTCGACACACGCGTGTAGAATTTTATTAGCTGCCTGACTTTATCGCTTTTATCTTTTTTTTTTTAAGTACGCCATTCCTTCGAGTGCCCGAGAGTTGCCGTCGTCTTGAGGAAGTTGTGAATGGCAGACCGACTTCCACGTTCCCACAGCACCTGTTTGTCGGTGACGTAGGCTGTGTGTCTCATTGGCTGCTCGGAGCGCGAGTCGTACATTCAGTTCATGCTAACGTTGTCATCCATGTAGCACGTAGAGACACGGGACAGATAAGACAAGGCACATGGGATCCGCGACAAGCCACAAGTTGTCGTAGAAATATTTTAACCGGTATTTTTGTCAGCGGCGTAGCCAGAAATAACAGAAAAATACACAATACACTTTGGCTCAACCAAACGTGTATCGGTAACGCCTGCGTGTAGCTGAGGGAGGGGGGGGTATAATTAAATCATGTTCATCGATTCATTAACGTGGCTATTACTTTAATGTAGCAGTTGATTTAATTGCCTGTATACTGCCGTATTATTATAGCTAATACTACCTGTGATTATTATGTATACATTTGAAAACTGCAAAATAATAAGAAACTAGAACTCTGACGAAAATTAAAGTTTATTATTTCCATCCAAAATACACTAAAGTAGAAGCTGAAAGCAGCAAAACATGCAAGTACTTAAATAAAGTGCAAGTACACGGAGCAGTATTGGAAAGTAGTGAATTACCCATGATTAAATTATTATGGTACACACATTTTGTAGCTTCATCAGCTACATTATTTGTGATTCAAGTCCTTGTTTTAGCCAGTTTTTTATGTGCACTGCTGGAGTGGTAAACACCATTTTTTCATTTTTACCATACTCCTGTACAGTTGTCTTCTTCCCTTTGAAAAATACTGACTAAAATGTGTTATGTTTTTAATTTAAATATGGACAGGAATATTTGTAAAACTAACTTAAGAAAAAAAACTTATTAATCAGAAGGAAATTCATACACAGCAACCAGGCTTCCCCCACACATAATAAAATCAAAGTAGAAAATTCACTAAATACAAAATATGTGCCCCGTCCTCACATGGGAACTTTTGCAGTAAACGTAACTTCGTGGCATTCTTGCTGCGGCGGGCAAGAGGGAGGGTACAGATAACACTGGTGCAGAAGTGCACAATGCAAAACAACAAAAAGACCCCCCCTCCCAAAAAAAAAAGAAAGAAAGAAGAAGTGGGGACTCAAGACTCCCAGGTGCTGTATCCTGTGTGTAGTTCACCTTTGCCTGCCAGCTTTTCTTGAATTCTCCAAACATGCACATGGCCGAACAGCTGTTCATGAAGCTCCATATTCATGCATAAATTTGGATGTAGTTTCTAATGAGAAAAAAATGCTGTCAAAGTAGTCAAATCACATGTTAATGAATCAATATGGTCACATTTTATTGACCTTGATAAACGTAGAGGCTTCTTTTTGGTGCTGAAAGCATCAGACGTTTCAATAAATCTGCGTACTCTGAAGATGGTTATGCAATCATTTTCTGCCACAGCCAAACAAGAAAAGTGGTTCACTGTGTGTGTGTCTATAAATTCACAGTACAAGCAAAAAAATATATATTCCCACAAATTCTTGAATGAAATTGTTAGTGTGATGTAATCGATTCAGATAACTTCTCATAGGTCTGAGAAAATGGGCTCCATATGTTGCTGTGTATTTACAGATCTCGCAGCTCTCCCGAGTATGCGTACATAATGAAGCGGCGTGGGGAGGATCCGGAAACGGTTTTTGCGTCCCCGCAGCGGCGCCTCGGTGGCAACGCGGAGGCTTTCCAACATCGTGTCCTGGCCCCTGCTCCAGCTCCGGCTGTGTACGAGGCCGTGTCTGACAACATGCAGCCCACAGCAGGCGTCCAGTACTCCGTCCCACAAGGATATCAGGTACACCGCGTTGCCCGCTCAAGATTTATTTGATCGTTTTGTTTGAAGAGTTATCATTTAGTGAGGACATAGCAACTTTTCTTTACTAAGCACTCACAACTCATGCTCCAGGCTTCCCCACCTGTCAGCTGTGCACATTCTGTCTATGTGTCTCAGTTTATATCACCTTGAGGGGACTGTTGTTGTGATTTGGCACTACCTAAATAAAACTCAGTCTGATATTAAGGGACTATGTGGCACTTTCACATGGTACTATTTGCTGTACTTTTACAGTTTTTTACAGTCGCTAACAAGCGCCTACCTATACTTCAGATACTTTTTCTAAACTCTTAACACAGACCCACACCTACAAAACACAATTGGCCAAATGGATAATATCCTTCCCAAAAATACACTCTGTTAAATATATACTAACTCCTCATTTCAAAATTAGAACACATCTTTCTCTGCACACACTAACTGTACAAAAACACTATAAATCTGACTCAAAATGAAATTAGTCTGTCAAAGAATAACACTTGTCTTCACTTCACAAGGTACATGCAGTCAATCAAAGTACACCAGGTGTCAAAATACTGGCTATTATTGACATTACAAAAACTGCATAGACTTTTATGTTTCAGTTTTACAGGTATGTGCATGCGAAACATGCAATCCACCATTTTGACACCAGAAATGTCTTGGTTGGTAACTGCATGTCCACATGTACAGTAATGTTCACATTCAAAAGCATTCCAGTAAAAAGCAAACAAGTTTCTGTGTCTTTACTGTTTACTACAGGAGGTACAGTAGAAACACGGTATGATAGGACAGAGAAAGTGTCACAGTATTGCTTACAGTGAACAAAATATCCATGGAACACACAAGAGCATTCTGAACAAAAAAACAACAGCAAAAAGCCAAGATAAAAAGGGGGGGAGGGGGGCTAAAAAAAGGCAAAAAAGTTGCATCTAATCTCTGCGATCTTCAGGGTTAGGCCACATGTTTTCATCAACATCACATCTGATGTCAGCCAAGTCGATGCACCTGGGATAAAACCGCCTGGTATGTCGGATCCACCCTTGGCAATCGTCAACTGTGATGTCCCTGGAGCCAGCATCCATGGCTTCAAGGAGGGACATCTGGTCATGTGGCTGATGGTCATAAACCTTCCACCGCCATGCAGAAAAGAACTCCTCTATGGGGTTGAGGAAAGGTGAATAGGGTGGAAGGAAGAGACTCACCAGTCTTGGGTGGACTTCAAACCATGTTGTTATTGCTTGCGAGTGATGGAAAGCCACATTGTCCCAGGTAATTACAAAGGTCCTCATGTTTTCACCCTCCTGACCCTGCTCTGGAACCAGGCGCTGGTGGAGATCATTGAGAAAGGCAAGCAAGCGCTCTGTATTATAGGGTCCAACCTGACATTTGTGAAGGAGTAATCCTGCATTTGCAATTGCTGCACACATGGTAATGTTTGCCCCTCTCTGTCCTGGCACATCAACTGTGGCCCTTTTACCAATCACATTCCGTCCACGTCGACGCCTTTTGGCCAGATTGAATCCTGCCTCATCGATGTATATGAATTCATGAGGGGCCTGGTTGGCCTCCAATTCCATAACTCTCTGAAACAAAGTTTATGTAAGTCATGTTAGTACTGTATACCATACTGTACTGTAACCTAGTATTGTGTAGGTTACCTACTTGCAAAGTGCAAAGCTTATAGAACTGGACATTGGATTGAATATACACTGTACCTGGACATATTGTCGTCGTAGCTCCTTGACCCTCTCACTGTTCCTCTCAAAGGGAACAGTGTAGAGCTGCTTCATCCGCACTCTATGTTTGGACAATGTCCGCGAAATGGTTGTGAGGCTGATTCTATCGATATTGTCGAATATCTCATGGTCCGCCACAATTCTGGTTTGTATTTCACGCAGTTTTATTGCATTATTTGCAGTAACCATTTCCACAATGGCAAGCTCCTGATCATTACTGAGGAGCTTTCCTCTTCCCCCAGAGGGTGGAAGACGTTGCATTCTTTAGAAAGACAGACAATTCAACATATGCATTACTGTATGACCATATTGACATGTCAAGTGAGAATAGGAACAATCCATGTAAAATGCAATACTTACCTGTTGGTTTGTTGAAAGGTGCGTATAATGGAGGCAACCGTTGACCGCCTCAAATTGGGCTGCACTCTTTCACCAGCCTCTCTTAGTGAAAGACCATGGTTGATTACATGGTCAATGATAGTGGCACGGATTTCATCACTGACTACTGTTCTTGCAGCCCTTGGAATGCCACCACCACGCATTCTTACACCTCTACCTTGCCCTCTCCTTGGGCCTGCTCTTCTCTCTGGGCCCCTTGCTCTTACTCCTCCTCGACCAGACATTACAGTGTTTGTCTTTTTTTTGTTTCCAAAAACATCACTCCTCAAGGTCTTGCCTTATGAACCCCACTGAGTCTAAGCCAGAATGGAAGAAGGTGTGGTTGGCCCAATTTACCCAACATAAATCAGCTGTGTGTCAATTATTCAATTGTTTGTTTGTTTACAGCTGAGATATATTTTTGATATTGATATTGTTTTTGTACTGATATCATTGCAGGGGCAGAGGTTTTTATACTGTATCTACGGTTTGGAATATTGTTTTTGCTATTGTGGGATGTTGTGTGTTAACATTCGTAGATACTACAAGAACAGTCCATAGTTTTGTTGGGAGGTATAACTTGTCTGTTAAGAAAATGTAAGCATTGTGGAAATGTGTTCACTGACTGCATATTGGGTGAACACGACATGAAATGTGTGAATGGTATGGCCACAACAGACCGATCCTGTGCTAATTGTGTTTAGAGTTTTGCAAATGTGACAACTGTTTGGACAAACGCTTGTTAGCGACTGTAAAAAACTGTAATAAAACCTCTCTGATTTCCCAGGTTCCCACAGTGGCCCAGAACAGTGGCGGGCATGGGCACACTCCAAGCCCAGCTGTCCATGGGGGCTCCCACCACCACAGCCCGGCAGTGCAGTCCCACGGGCCCTCGGTGATGTCAGGGCACACCCATACAGTTGCTCCTCAGGCCTCTGCACAGGGCCAGCAGCAGTTCCAGAGACTCAAGGTCTGTAAATCTAATTTTACTAAAATGCTAAAGAGGTTTGGGGAAATTAACAAAGCTACATTATTAGAACTTCTCTGGAAATGAGTTTATTTTTAAGTCATTTGCTTTTTAGTTTGTTGTTTTTTGGTAGCTTTTATTTAAATTTGCACCATGATTGTAAAAACAAATAAGATCCATTCATAGTGATGGTTCATTATGCCTTAGACTGAAACATTAAAAATGTGTGGTAGTAGAGAAAATCTGCCCTTTTTAGGCAGATCACACATCAGTTGTGAAATTCCGTTCAGTTTATAGCTGATGCAGGTACCAGTGTTTTGGAAAAAAAAAAATCATGGCACATAAAGCTGGCTTTCCTCTCTCTCTCTTGCTCTCCCTAAGGTGGAAGAGGCTTTGTCTTACTTGGATCAAGTGAAGCTGCAGTTTGGCAACCAGCCACAGGTCTACAACGACTTTTTAGACATAATGAAAGAGTTCAAATCCCAAAGGTGAGGCCACGGTTTTGATTAAAGATTGATCCCTTAAAGGGATGACCGACTTTCTAGAGCAAATTTTAAATTTGATCGTGTTACCTACAGGAGCAGACGAATAAATAAATATTCAATGGCAGGAAAGTTATAATGCAGGTTTTTTTCTTGAATCGTATTAGCGAACAATTAAAGTGAGCAGTTAAATACAGTGGGGAAAAGGTATTGGGGTTATTTATCTAATTTATTTACATTAGTTTTTTTCGGTTCATCGTGAATGGTAGCGTCTCCATACTGAATCCAATAACCTCACGGACGGTCGCACTGGAGTGAAGTTATGATAATACGTTTTAACGAGCTGAGGACTGCGCCTTAATTTAGCACAATTGCAATAAAAAGCTTCGCGACACGTGTTAAACCCCAGCAGCGACATTCTCGCTTCTAAACTGCGTCTCTGAGCGAACAAATTGAGAGGGAAAGTTCGTGAGCGAGCTAGAATAAGCGTCAGCGGATCTTTTCAGTCATGTCACTTGAGTTTGGACACGGTTTGCAGTTAAGTAGAAGAAAAGCAACAAACACTTTTGCAAACATACAAACAGAAGGTATTTCAGGGGTGAAGCACCTCCGAGTCTGCTGCTTAGCGTAGCTTAGCTTAGGATAGCTTAGTTTTGTTCGAGTTAGCTTGTTTCATGCTAGGTTGGCACTTTCGCTAGCTGCTGCGGCCGCCGCGTAGCGAAGTAAACAACAACAATGAAATGTTGTGTAGACTAAATGATTCGTGGTACTAACGTGGACCTAGACATTAAACGTTTTTGACCAGTCGTTTATTTTACTTTTTCCCCTTCTCCATAAAACGAGCTGGCATTTTTTTCACAAGCAACAAGTCTTGTACAGTTAGCACCTACAGAGATGCATTTATATGGTTTAATTTAAAGTCCTAAGAGTACACACTGCTGTTGATGCCTGAGATGTTGCCAGGTTTTAAATGTACTCGAGATGTCTCCCCAGGTATAACTGAATTTTCAAATCCTTTCTGCTTTTGCGTTTCCAGTATTGACACTCCCGGAGTGATCAGCAGAGTCTCACAACTCTTCAAAGGTCACCCTGACCTCATCATGGGCTTCAACACTTTCTTGCCTCCGGGCTACAAGATCGAGGTCCAGACCAACGACCTAGTCAATGTGACGACACCGGGTCAGATCCACCACATCACCCCACATGGCATTTCAGTGCAGAACATCCCCATATCGGGAGCTGCTCCCCAACCTCAGCCTCCGCTTCCCTCATCTGCAACCACCACTGCTCCGCCCCTTCTAACACAGCCCACGCCTGCCAAGACCAGCAAGGTGAGAATAAAATGTGGTGGAGTAGAAACTTTTTTTTTCTTTTTCTTTTTTTTTACTGTGAAGCATGTGTTTCAGCACACTTAAAATCTTTCCTGTTTCAGCCTCCTCAGCCCCAGGCGTTAACACCAAGCAGCCAGAGCAATCCGTCCATCCCTGCCTACACCTCTCCCCGCTCGCCACCTATGCAGCTCCACCCACCACTCAGCGGGACCCCCACCGGCCCACCCTTGCAGAACAACCAGCCAGTGGAATTCAACCATGCTATCAACTACGTCAACAAGATCAAAAACCGCTTCCAGGGCCAGCCCGACATTTACAAAGCCTTCCTGGAGATCCTCCATACTTACCAGGCCAGTGTCTCAAAATGAAAGCCAGAGTGAAGTTCTAAAGCGTTTCTGAGCTTAAATTTTGAATTTACATTAAAATGAGCTTTTAAAGAGGACCTTTTATGCTGATTTCCAGCTGTTTTTGCTGTAGCCCTGTACTGTTCCTGCATGCAGTGTCAAAATGTATGGAAAAGCTACTGTTTTTTGTTAGTGCTGCTCTTGGTCATTTAGCCTAGCTTCTACTATGGACTACACAGAAGCGGCCACAATTCATGTAATGAGATATGACAGGAAAAATATAAAAAAAGCCCAGTAGAGTGACTTTTAATCATTCAATTTGTTTGTGTTCCTCCACCCACAGAAGGAGCAGCGTAATGCCAAGGAGGCTGGAGGAAACTACACACCAGCTCTGACTGAACAGGAGGTTTATGCTCAGGTGGCCAGGCTCTTCAAGAATCAGGAGGATCTACTCTCTGAGTTTGGGCAGTTTCTCCCTGATGCCAACAGTTCAGTGGTGAGAAAATCCATGTATTTAATGTACCATATTCTACTCATGAGTTCAGATTTATTAGAGACACCTTAAACACAAAGGTAAAGTTTATTCATTAAAATCAGCCTCTCAGAATAATGTTCCCCCCGTAGTCTGTGATCTGTCATGTTGATGCGCTCGTGTCTTAATCTGTGTTTTGTATTCGTCGTAGCTATTAAATAAGACCACTGCTGAGAAGGCCGAGTCTGTACGAAACGACCACGGTGGCACTGCCAAAAAGCTTCAGCTCAACAACAAGCAGAGGCCCAATCAGAACGGCTGCCAGATCCGTCGCCATCCCACGCCTGGGGCCACGCCCCCTATCAAGGTACATGCAGTCTCATACTGCTAAGTCCAATTTGGTTTTATTTCCATGTTTTATGTGAAGTGTTTCGCAGCAAAAATTTTCTAGCACAACTTCACCTGCTTCCAAGGTGCATGGAGAGGATGAAAGAATTCACAAAGCAGGAACTCCAGCAACACTTGAGGGAAGATGAACAACGTATTTTGGCTTGTGGCCTTTATCAGGGTCAACCCTGATGACTCTGATAAAGGCCACAAGCTGAAACGCATTGGTCAATTATTAAAGTTGTTCATCTTCCCTCAAGTGTTGCTGGAGTTCCTGCTTTATGTGAAATGTTTGAAAGTTTTGGTTTTTAAATTATTGAACCTGTGTCTTGAATGTCGTTTTGGGAATGCTGCAGAAGAAGCCGAAGTTACTGAACTTGAAGGATTCCTCAGTGGCAGAGGCCAGCAAGCATGGAGTCGGCACAGAATCTCTGTTCTTTGAGAAGGTGAGTTTGTATTTTGTTTTTTAGTTTGAATAAGAGGAAAGGGGAATTAAAAAGTGGATCGTCTTCCTCCATCCCACTCTGTCCCTAGCTTCCTCTTTTGTCACACGAACCCACTGCATGTCCTCCTTCACTACATCCATGATTCTTCTCTATATTCTTCCTCTTTTCCTCCTGCATGTTAGCTCCATATTCTCCAGCCTTTGTTCCAATATATACACTATCCCCCCTCTGCACTCCTCTGTCCAAACAATGTTTAACATAATCACAGAGCAACTTAACTTTATTTGCTAGTTTATCCGAAGAGCACAGGCTTTGTGTTGGTGGTTCTTGTTGTTCTCAAAAACTTGACTTATGCCACAAGACTTCAGCAGATTTTTATATTTTAGGTGCGCAAAGCCTTGCGAAGTGCAGAGGCCTACGACAACTTCTTGCGATGTCTGGTCATCTTTAACCAGGAGGTGATTTCCAGAGCTGAACTGGTGCAGCTGGTGCTGCCGTTTTTAGGGTGAGTAACTCGGATCACGTAAAATAAAACTTTTGCAGTAAATTTGATAGATTTATTTATTTTATTTTTTGGTTGTGTGTTTTTGTTGTTTTTTTTTGTTTTTTTTTTTTATATATATCTTTCTGTTAAACAGAAAATTCCCTGAGCTATTCAACTGGTTCAAAAACTTCCTGGGGTATCGTGAAATGTCCCACATTGAAACATACCCCAAGGAGCGGGCTACCGAGGGCATCGCCATGGAGATTGATTATGCTTCCTGTAAGAGACTAGGCTCCAGTTACAGAGCCCTGCCTAAAAGCTACCAGCAGCCCAAGTGTACAGGCAGAACTCCACTTTGTAAAGAGGTGAGAGAGGAGTGGACATCCAGGCGCTCATAAAGCTACTGTGTTGTTCTTTAACAGCAGTTGTCCTTTTTTCTGCTTTGATTTAGATTTATCTTGTTTATCATTTCTGAAAGTAGCTGTTGAAACTCGCTTGTCATTTCTTCCTGGTTGATTGGTTCACACTTGCAAACAGGATTTGTACAGTAGGAAGGGGAGGGGCTTCTGTACTCACAGCCTGAGCTGTGTGCATTAAAGCCCTTATTTAGCTTCTCTGCTCTCATTGAGTTTAGCCTTTAGGCTCACAGGGATAACTTGTACATGAGCTGAAAATTCTTTCCTTGGTTGATATAACGTATATGAATATAATATGCAGCGCTGTCAGAAAATAAGAAAAAAATCTTTTTAATACTTTATAGAGTGATATTGGAAGATTGTATAAAAAAAGTTAATTTCATATTTTTGTAGTTTGTTGGATCCGTTTTTGCTTAACGCTAACAGTCAACCTCATCCTCATGAATGTAGTTTGAGTTGACGTCTGTATTAATTTTTTTTTTTTTCCTGCTTTGTCCAGGTCTTAAACGACACTTGGGTCTCCTTCCCCTCTTGGTCTGAAGACTCCACTTTTGTCAGCTCCAAGAAGACTCAGTATGAGGAGCACATCTACAGGTGTGAAGATGAACGTTTTGAGGTGAGCTAATACGTGTAACTTGTGTTAATGATGACAACAAAAAGACGATATCCTTGAAGGGGGAAAAACATTGTGGTAGATGCTATTTTGCCTTTCCAGAAATTTTCCAATTTTGAAGTTAAATTGGAATAATGACTGACTGGCTATACTGAAAAAATCTCTTGTCCTCAAACAGCTGGATGTTGTATTAGAGACCAATCTGGCTACCATCAGAGTCTTGGAGACGGTGCAGCGGAAGTTGTCCCGCATGTCCGCGGAGGAACAGGCCAAGTTCCGCTTGGACAACATGCTGGGTGGCTCCTCAGAGGTCATTCACCGCAAGGCCATCCAGAGGATATACGGAGACAAAGCGCCCGACATCATTGACGGCTTGAAGAAAAACCCTGCTGTTTCTGTCCCCATCGTTTTGAAAAGGTACAGCTTGAATCAAGGGCCGAATCATTTACTGTATGTCTTTAACTCACAGTTGCTTGGTCTCTGTGGAGATTAGAAGATTAAAATAACATGAATCCATTCTGTGAGTTGGCCCACAATTTATAAACACAGTAATCCACACAAGGAAGGGAGCACAAATATCATGTTGGAGTGGTTAATCCAAAAATGGATTAAGAGAAACAGAATGATCTGGCACCTCCCTCTGTGTCACGCGCTGAAAGATGCAGATTGTTGTTTAAATTGACATTCAGATTTGGAGTTCTTACATTACTTTTCTTTTCAAACAGGTTAAAGACAAAAGAGGAAGAGTGGCGGGAAGCCCAGCGAGGCTTCAACAAGATCTGGAGGGAGCAGAATGAGAAGTATTACCTTAAGTCTCTCGACCATCAAGGCATTAACTTCAAGCAAAATGACACCAAAGTGCTTCGATCGAAGTCCTTGCTCAATGAAATCGAAAGCATCTATGATGAGGTCATTTTCTTTCTTTCTGTGATCATTTTCAGCACTTGGCAAGCATAAAGGTTGACTATACACTGCTTTAGAAAAAAATTTGTTACTGAAGTTTTGTTTTTTTTGCTCTGCAGCGTCAGGAGCAGGGCTCTGAGGAGACCACCGCTCCAGTCACAGGTCCCCATTTGACACTGTCCTACGAGGACAGCCAAATCCTTGAGGACGCAGCGGCCCTCATCATCCACCATGTGAAGCGGCAGACCAGCATTCAGAAGGAGGACAAATACAAAATCAAACAGATCATCTATCACTTCATCCCTGACATGCTGTTTTCTCAGCGGGGCGAGCTTTCAGATGTAGAGGAGGAGGAGGAGGAAGAGGAGATGGAACTGGAGGAAGGAGCTTCTAAAAAGCACAACGGTGTCCCGGGCAGCGGGAGTCCCTCAAAGTCCAAGCTGCTGTTCAGCAACACGGCAGCGCAGAAGCTGCGCGGCTGCGACGATGCCTACAACCTCTTCCTCGTCAACAACAACTGGTATGTCTTCCTGCGGCTTCACCAGACACTCTGCTCACGTCTGCTGCGGCTGTACGAGCAGGCGGAGCGGCAGATCGAAGAAGAGGTCAGAGAGCGGGACTGGGAGAGGGAAGTCTTGGGGCTCAAGAAGGAGAAAAATGACAATCCAGCCATCCAGCTAAGACTGAAGGAGCCCAGTGAGTAACAGTATACCACGATTTTGTGTTACATTTGTGTGCTTTTCCTTTTCTGACTTTTGTACCATGTCTGTTTGTAAAGGTCCTATCAATGCTATCTTCGTAAAGTGCTTAAACGCAGCGCACACGATAAAACCAGATTCAACAAAAACATAATAGTTCAAACACAAAGTAAAATCTTAGAACACTTGGCATAATGTTTTAAAATGGAAGACTCATGACAAGACCTAAGTGTCGTATCAAGAGTTTGACATGAAGTCTTTAAAAGTGATTTGAGAGAAGATACTGATGAAACAAGTTGCCGTTTATCAGGCAAGTCGGACCACGACTGCATCTCTCGGTCACCTTCTTCTAGCTTGAGGTGGAAACAGTCTGCAGGCTGTGCTCTGGTTGCAGGGACTGCATTTCCAGTATATCTCTAGGCCATGAAGAGCTTTAAATATAACATGTAAAATGTTAAAATCGGTTAAACGAATGTGCTGTGAATGTAGGAACAGTAAAATGTCAGTAACATGTAGATACATTGAGAAAAACTCACCAGTAGTTTTTTGTAACAAAAAGTGGAAATGTTTTTTCCCCTCATGCTGTTCCACTTAGTGATCTGTTTTTATTAAATATTTCTTCTCTCCAGTGGACATTGAGGTGGAAGATTACTACTCTGCTTTCTTGGAGATGGTTCGGAATTTGCTGGATGGCAACATGGAAGCATCTCAGTACGAGGACTCTCTGAGGGAAATGTTCACCATTCACGCTTACATCGCGTTCACGATGGACAAGCTCATCCAAAGCATCGTCCGGCAGGTATTGGCTTGTTTTCTCAAGGAAAGAGCTGCTGTAGTTGTTCACCAGCCAGTCACTAACTCTCTTTCCTTCAGCTCCAGCACATTGTGAGTGATGAGATCTGCGTCCAGGTAACAGACCTCTACCTGGCAGAGAGCGCCAGCGGAGCCACTGGAGGAAGCTTGTCCACACAGTCCTCCAGGAGCTCCGCAGAGACGATCTATCAGCGGAAAGCCGAGCAGCTCATGTCTGACGAGAACTGCTTTAAGGTAAATAAAGTTGCCGCTCGCTCTCAAACCTAGCCATGGCATGACGGCAGATTTTTGCTTTTGCTAAAGCTTTGGAAATATGGAAATTGGCTCATTTAAAGTTTAGAAGAGGTACTTAAAAGTAATTTTCCACAAGGCTGCAGGACTGGTTCCTGCCCAGTCCAGATGTCAAACTTAATTTGTTGCTGTGAAGAACGTCCTACTTTTACTAACTGGAGAGTTCCCTTTTTTTTTTTTTTTATGTGTTTGGGTGCGTTCACTGTCAATAAATGATCTCCACATTTTAAAACGCAAGCAGTATCGTTCAGTCTTTCCCTTGGCAAAGACTGTGAGATTTACACAGCAGCCAGGTTTGTGACAGACACGTGCAATCAGCATGACTTCTCTGTAGTAGGGTTTTTTTCATTGAGAGTACATAAGAGGGTGTGAATCACCAACCAGTTCCTACCCTCTAAAATGGTTGCAGTAATGGGGAGTAAGGATCACCATTTGCACTCACTTATTGCTTCCATTGACTAAAGCTGCTAAAGCCACCTGTCACCAGCGAGCAGATTTGCTTTTTGCCCTACTTTCAGCTTCGCTTTCATTAAAGCTTCACTTTACATTAAATATTTATCCCATTTTGTTAAAAACAGAAATTACCCAACTGGTTTTATAGGTGAATACCTAAAACCCATTCATCCTGTTTACTTTGACTGCAAACTGACTTGTTACGAAAGAGAGATGGAAACTTCCACTGAACACATCCATTTCCACTCTTTTTATGTGTTCAAAAATCTGAAGCTCAGTAAATCTAAAAACTGGAATAAAAGAGTAAAATGTTGCAGTATTTCCTGTAATCTGAGCCCTCAGGATATTTTTTTAATCTGACACATTAAATTATTTCTAACTCTTGGATAGAGAATATCATAGACTTATGGTCTGTTGTCACTACACTGAGTCAAACTACTTGCCAGTTTTTAGCCGAAATCTAAATATCGGATCAGCCGATCTCTTTCTGACGATGTTCTTTTCTGTCCTTACTTTCTCTTCGCTCCTTAGCCTTCTTGTTTCTCTCCACTGTCACAGAGTGCTGGTTTAAAGGGGATCGTTGGTGTTCCCTCTGTGTTGAGTCCTTATTTTTTGTTTGAAAAGTGTCTTAAACTGTCCGTCCTGTTGCTTTCTCAGGTGATGTTTTTGAGAAACCGAGGACAAGTGCAGCTCACGGTGGAGCTGCTCGACACAGAGGAAGAGAACTCAGATGAGCCCATGGAGGCTGAGGTAAGAAACACAACGGTAAATCTCGAGTGTCAAGGTCCATTAGCATCAGGAGCTATTTTTAAGCCAATAATCCATCTACTCTTTTGGGTTTTTGGAGGGGGGGATTTTGTTCACATTAAGGATTAAAAAAAACATGTCTATTATATAAATGATGTGTATATGTTTAATAGGTCCCCTTTAAATAAACAGGCTCTGTGATGTCTAATCAACTGTAAAATGGCAACAATGCTGCACAAATGTTGTTTAAATACTCACACTGATAAGAGTATTTGTATGGCAGTAGCAGCTCTTCTTTTATTCCCACACTGCTGAAATGTGGCATTTTATTACACACAGTTCAGTTCACTTAGACTAGTCATTTAAAGGCCTGTAATCAAGATAACCAGTGTGTGGAAATACTAGTAAGAACCTGTTGCCAAACTTGTGGTAACACTGGCGCAGTGCTCGTGTTTTCACACTCATAATGTGTGTGTTAAACTTGGGTTTTGTGCTTGTTTTCTGTTTGCAGCGTTGGTCTGACTATGTGGGACGCTACTTAAACCCAGATTCCACAACTCCTGAGCTGAGGGAGCATCTCGCTCAGAAGCCAGTTTTTCTTCCCAGGTGCGTTTTCCACATTTCATTGCTCTCTGATGGGCCACGCCCTGTAAAATTCAAACAGGAGGCTTTTGATTACAACAACCCTAATTGACTTGTCCTGACATATTCCTGCTCGATTTCATGAGTCACTCTCATCACGTTTGTCTAAACCAGGAATCTGAGACGGATCAGGAAGTACCAGAAGGGCCGAGAGCAGCTGGACAAGGAGGCCTGCGAGGGTGGCAAGAAATCGCTGGATAAGGAGAAAATGGAGTGCATGTTCAAACTAAACTCATACAAGATGGTCTACGTCTTTAAGTCTGAGGATTACATGTACCGACGCACTGCCCTGCTGCGAGCTCACCAGGTATTTACCAGCTAGTGTTGTTATTTAGCTGTTATGCCAGAAATATTTCTTGGTTACAGCGTTCCTGTATTTATCATAAGGGAGGAAAGTGAGTGACCTTTGACCTCCCATTCATTCTGTTTCAACTCTTGGCTCTGTAAGATGTCAGTGAGGGCGGAAGGCTTAGGCTTAGTTTGAGATTTCTGTGTTCAGTGAGTAGAAAATCTGTTTCGTGACATCAGTCTTGTTTTTCCTCAGTCACACGAGAGGGTGAGCACGCGACTACACAAACGCTTCCAGGCCTGGGTGGAGGCGTGGGTCAAAGAGCACGTCACCCGCGACATGAGTGCCGAGACCAACAAGTGGCTGATGGGCGAGGGACGTGAAGGCCTACTGCCCTGCAGCACCACCCGTAACCCAGAGGTCCTTCACTTCATGAACATCAACAAATATCGTGTGAAATACAGCACACCTAGCAAGGCACCGTAGCCAGCCAGACCCACGAGGGCAAACGGAAGCAGACTGACTTTTGGGGGGTTTAGGTCTGATATCAAACAGGAATAGAGGTAGAGACGAAGGGTCGTCAATGTGTTTTTAAAGCGGACATGGGAGCACAATTAAGCTAGCTGCCGTGTGTGTTGAAACCGGGGTGGGCAGGATTACTGAAATCTTTTTTTTTTTCTTTTTTTTTTTTAACCAGCGTTTTTAGCTGGGCCCATATTTTATTTTATTTTATTTTATTTTTTATTTTTATTTTTTTTCCCCAGGGCCTTCGGTGCCAAAACTTAGGAATGGTCATGTTCCAGTCGCAGACCTGAGCTCTTACCAGCACTCAGAGCCACGTCACAAACTTCCTCGAGCCTTTACGACAGAGCTTAG
>NW_024582506.1:1087682-1183592 GCF_018398535.1 Haplochromis burtoni | reverse complement strand
TTTTTTTTTTTTTTTTTTTTTTTTTTTTTAAACTTTATCACGGCTGAGCTTCAATTCAAGCCTTAGACAGTCTGAAGCCATCCAAGTAATCGAGTTCCATCAAAATCAAATACACAGGGATTTATTTATGAAAGTGTTATTCTGTAGTATTCACTGAGAACAATATGATGGACAAGTGCACTTATTTAGAAAAAAAGGGGGAAACTGTTCAGAAATTTTGTTTCCCAGATTGAAGGTTTGGGGGGAGCTCGGTAAAGTCTGAGAGATCTGGTTCAGACATTCCTGTGTTACGGCCAAATCACAATCATGTCTCATCAAGCAGACTGAAAGAGGGTTACAGTTTCTTTTCCAAAACACATGGCAGCACTATTAGAAACGGTGCCTGAGCTCCAAACCGCGTTGTCGGGTTAACTTAGAAAAAAGCACTGTTACATCTAATGTTTTAAAAAAAGAAAAAAAAAGGGCCTCACAACACTGTTTGGTCTCAGACTGTAAAATTGTATAGCTCGTGAATGTCAGATACTGACATGTATTCCAGTGTATGTGTTGTGTATATATATTATATATAGTTCTATTAACACACACAATCCTCGCCGCCCTGGAAGTCAACCTTTTTAAGATGCCCTCCGCCAATACACCAGCTTTAACACACTCAAATACGAACACACAAACACACACATGCACATCTTGCTCATGCCCTCATGTTGTAAATACACTGTGTATATAGTCTCAGACTTTTTTATGACAGATCTGTGTTGTTGTGCTAGTAATACTTTCCAAGCTTACTGTGGACTTTAGTGATAAATGGCTAAAGTTAGTATGTATATGAAAAAGATAAATGCAAGACCATTTATTACCGTTTTTACCAAAGGGAGTCGATTCTAAAATAGCTGTTTTTGCCCCCTTTGTGTGTTCCTTTATGTCTTTTGCTTTTTAATTTCTGTAGTTAAACATGGGTGGTGGGGGAGGGGAGTAGAAATGTATCCAGGTCTTTCCATTTATTTGAAACAAAAACATCTTTTCTTTTCTGAGTGTCACATTTGTTTTCAATAAAATCACTGCCCCCGATTTCTGACAGCCGACACCGTCCGTGGTGATGGTGGGACTCATTTTAAAGTTCGGTGGACTCCACCACAGTCTCGCATTGTGATGCACGCTTTCCTCCCTGGATAGATTTCTGCTGCAAACATCACCCCACACCATATTTTTGATAATGGAAGAAGTCACATGAGCATGTCTTTAGTCCCTTTATTTAGACATTATTTAAAGTAATAATAAAAATGACATTTGTAGCCTACAGAGATCTTTATTGTGTTGAGTGATTTATTTTTTTTCCACACTTTCATCTCATCTTTCAGTCTCTGGTTTGCAGTTTTATTGGTGGGAAATATTATGAAAGTTCATAAAATGCAGTACTTCTTTACAGCCCGCGCTCTAAATATGTTATCACCTGTATTGCACCGTAAGAAGTAAAACAAAAAAGACCAAGAAGAATGATTTCTACAGCAAAAATTACAAACTCCCCCAGTTTGCCTTTGAGTTGGCTGAACAAATCAAGTCAGCCAGTTGCTCCTCAGTGCTCTGGAGTTGTTTATTTCTATATAAACACTGCCTGGAATCAAAGCTCGCCTTAATCAAATACAGCCCATCTGCATTAGTTTGCATGCCTATATGATCTTTATGTTCACACACATTTGAACTGATGTTACTGACCTATGAGGGATAACCAGGGCAGCTCGGTGTTGGAGGAGGAGAAGCTGTTGCAGGTTTTGTACCTACACCGTGTAAACCAGGATTGTTGCAGCTGCTGACTGTGCTGCAGGAACTTTTCAGTCTATTTCAGTGAAGCACTTTAAACACCACTAACTAAAGCAGGATCTTCCTATGTAAGATCAGCTGACCTTTTTTTGCACAGCATCTTAAAAAGGCAGGAGAAGTTTTACCTTTTACGTATTCCTGACCCGTTATGAAAGAGAATATACGTGGACGAAGAACTTAACGCTATCAGAGTGCACAGTGCACCTCAAACAGAAAAGTCTCTACATATGTTCTTTCCATCACACTGAAATGTCCAAACTATTATCCAGAATATGTAAACATAATTGTTTCTCCATTAGGCAAAAAGCTAAATTCAAGTACTAAAACCTGACCTGCATGTGATGAGCCTGATATCGAAGTAAGGTTGAAAAGTTAGACCTTTCAAATGCTGTGACTTATTCTCACAGGGCGTCTATCCTACATGGTATTAACATTTACACACAATGCACATTTTAAAGTTTTCTCCACTGAATTATCAGGAAACACATCAAACACCCAGAGTAGCTGTGCTCGTTGCTGTTACTCAGTGACTTTAAATTGCAGCAATTTTGCTGCTTTTTTTTTTTTAAGCTTAAAGTTGGCTAAAGAAATGTTTTGCTTTGAGAGCAATGCTTTGGTTTTAAATTGTGTCCACTTCCATGTGACGGTCTCCTGTACAAAAGTTCTGAGGGTTAAAAAATGCTGGAAAAATTACGTATATTAAATGTGGCAGGCTGTGGCAGTGAGTGCTTAAAATGTTTACATTTTGATGGTATGAAGAAAAAAGGAAAAATTGCATGGCTTCCTTAAAGTAAAGATGGGTTCAGCTCATTTGTAATGTACTTCTGAGTGGATCAGGTGGGAGTCATGCTCTGATTCTTTGAAAGATCCAGCAGCTAAGAAGCTCATAATAGGCTGTTTTAGATTTTAGCCAACAAATTAACTTAAATAATTAAATTATTTTTAAACTGGCTAATTTACCCTTCTATTATCCCGTCCAGGTCGCACTGTGTAGCTAATTGAATCTTTATAATCCACTGCCATGCTCTTCTGGGAAGTGCTGGGAAAATGATATGTTAATAGGGCTGAAGGTCTCCACTGACTTTCAGCGTGCTTTTATACAGTGAGTAAGAAAGCAGTTTTAAATTGCATCTGTCAAGATAACAATGTCTTTCTAAGGACGTATTAGCATGATTATTAGCACAAGGGGAAAGTTTAAGAATTCCATCATGAAACTGTCAGTTCTCCTAAAATCCTGCAGAGGGCGACCTCACCCTGTCCACCAGCATCCCGGGGTCACTTGTGTTGAGTTTATAAGGACAATTATTATGCAGCCTCACAGATGAAGTCAAGTTTTATGTCTTTTGATTTATCTGTGTTGTGTTAATTTGCAGGATGGATGTAGTAGGAAGTAGGTGTTAGACTTTGAGCCTCACTTTTACTGAGAAAAGACATTTTAGGTTAAACAATAAACTCTTGCAAGATTGATGTCTGTATTTGACAAGATTCATACTGGTGTACTCAGTTGTTTGGAAACTCGTATTACACAGAATCCTAAGTGATTGAAATTTAAAAAGCCAAACATTCAGGTTACCATTAAATTGAGAGGAGCAGGAATTCAAGAAGCAGAAAATAGCAACAGGAATACTTTATTTCTTTGTTACGGAGATCAAATGACCATTTTTATTTTATTATTTTATTTATTATTGTCACCTGGCAGAATTCATTTTACACAATGCTGCCAGGTATCCAATGAACTCTGAAGAATACAAAAAAAAGAAACTGTTAGACCCTAAAATGCAACATGTTAAGATCAGTGGATTTAAGTACAAATCCACTGACTGGATAAAAATATTTGCTGCTCCTGCATGGACGTCCAATTTGGTGTTAGCTCATATGATAGATTAGAGCAAAAGTATACACTGGTCACTTCATTAGTTACTCCTTGCTAGTAGTAAGTTTGACCCCCTTTGTGCCTGGTGTCACTTTGCAGCCCATCTGCTTCAGGCTTTGAGAGGCGCTCAGAGATGCTGTTCCACATCTTCAATCCCTGGCCTTGCATTACCTTTATGTCATATGGGTTATCTGATCAACCCGATGTGCTTCACTAGCACCTGCTCACATGCATACCTTGATTGTGATGAGTAGTTGGCTGAGTCTGGCCATTTTCCTCTGACATCTGGCATCAGCCTGGCATTTTTGCCCAGAGAACTTCTGCTCACTGGACATTTGCTCTTTTTCAAACCCTTCTCTGTGAACTCTAAAGATGGTTGTGTGGGAAAATCCCAGGAGATCAGAAGCTTCTGGAATATTTAAGAGTAGCTCGCCTCGCACCAACAATTAGCTTAAATCTCCTTTCTTTCCCATTCTGGTGCTAAGGTTGTCTTGAACATCTCTACATGCTGCCATGTGATTGGCTTATTTTTACACAACCACAGAGAGGCTGCTAATATTTAAATATGATGACACATCCTTTTGGAAAATCGCAAGCAATGAAAGTACCCAGAACTTGTATTGGTCTCACCCCTGAAGGGTGCTGAAGTTTAGCAGGCAGGACTTGTCTTTGCAGCCGGCAAGGAACAGTAGAAACAAAAGGACCCAGGACGAGTTCAGGTACGGGTCACTGAGTTCTTCTAGGTGAAAAGGCTTCTGTGGGTGGTCTCACATACTGTACAGAAATCACTGAAAATGCCCCAAAGCCTCTCCCCAAACTTAATGTACCCTGACCCTTTCAGATCCTTTCACAACATTTCCACTCAGACTCACACACACAAACACACTCAGCTTTCCCCCACTTTGCTGCCATAGCGTTGAGGCCCTGACAAGGAGTGAGGCCGACACATGGCAACAGAGCCCTCCATGCCTCCCACTAACAGCGCTAACAATGAGATCCTCAAAGGCCGCAGCAGCTGAGGGGGAATGGACACCCCCACCCACCCAAGCTCTTCTGCGTGATTACTTCCATGTAGTGCTACACTCCTGAACTTTCAACAGCTCTCTAATATGAGCACTTCCACAACTTCTGACTCGGAGAGCAAACCTATTATCACAGCCACAGAGATTGCATTGTGCTCCGTGCTTGGCAGCCTTGGCGCTCACAATGCAGAGCAATTAACTCGCTCAGAGTGACCTCATAAGTTTCTGCTTGTCTCTTTTGTATGTGGAAAGGCATTTAATTGTCTAAAAATGCATTTTTTACACTCTTTCAGAGAGAGGGAACTTTTTAGTGGAGCACAGAGTCTCGGCGGCCATGACGTACAGTCTCCATGATGGCGGTTTCCCCTGTGTACAAGGCCTGTGGTATTGCTGCATACGGATAGATTATCCAAACCTTTTTGTTAGAGGTGAAGTATTTTTGGATTTAGTTATAAGGTTTGAGGCCTTGGCAGATTCAAAGAATAAGAGGCGCGAATCAGAGCTGCTATTAATAACACAAAGCACTCATCACTTTTTTCCACATGGACCATATGTCTATGTGACTTTGTGGGTGGATGTTGTGTATGCAAGAGGATTTTTGTGTATGGCGGCGGATGCACAGCTGAGACATCTGCCTGGCTGCTTTGTCTCAATGATGAGAAAGCTCTACCCTGCAGGCTCCTCTCTCCTCCATAAAAGGATTAGCCGAGTCCGGCACTCTTGCATAACCGCTGCGAGCTCCTGTGCTTAACAGACGGTTTAATGTGCTCAGCTCCAGCGACTTAGAGTAGTAAAACAAAATCACAACAAGTTGTTTTAACTTTTTTTTTTCTTTTCAGAAAAGGTGCTGAAGCCAAGAAGGTCACTGTATTTTTGTAATAGCCACCAAAAGGCAGCACCTGTAGTTACAAAATCCTACATCCTAAAAAAAGTTCTTTCCTGATCAGATTCATGGGCTCACTCATTTGTCTTTATATTCAACAAAACATTAAGTCCGTTTCATAAATTTTGATCATTCTAAGTGTCTGAAAGTTGGATAATCCAGGCGGTGGCTATGTCACTATCTATGGCTGTCAACCCCTGGTTAGCAAGCTACAACGAAACCGTTTGAGTCCACGGATCCACAGACACGGATCTGCTAAATAAGTCGAAGTAATAGATAATAAAAGGGCGGACTGTAACCAAACTAAAGCACAGTGATGGAAACTATTTGATGAAACCAAGAAACGACTAGTGGCCACCAGAGGAACTGCAGTTTTCTCTGCATTTTTAGCTCCAGAGGTACCACGCAGTACTTGGCTGTTTGTGGTACAGACTAATTCACTGCAGGAATCTTCTTGAATCTTTTTCTTTGGAAGTGAACTGCACTTGCATTTTATGTAAGAAATATTTGTTTTATTGTTGATGATGTACAACTGAAAGGGTGGCGTTATGACAGAATAATTTTTCTAATGACTGTCAGCATCGTCTGTCTCTCACAAGAAGAATCTCGAAAACATTTCCAATGGGACATGTGTTTTGAATCCTATTAAAACATTAAATCTTGTGACTGTTGCCAGGATTCCAGGGAACAGCTGTATTACTGATGCTCTGCCCAAAATAATCAGGGGAACACTTTGGTTAGCACTTCTTTTCTTTAAAAAAAAGATTTGCTGTTCACAGTTTTGGAGGATCAAACTCAGTAAGCCTGCATCAGAATAAACAAAATAGAAGTTCAATCCTGGCAGTGCTCCACGAAATGCTAAATTTATTTACATTACTCTTTTGGGTAGTGCTCAATTTAAGTGTCTGCTAAAAAAAAAAATCATCCCGTCAAACCATGGAGATAAATAGTAAACATTAGTGCTGTGACAAGCAAGCTGTGAAATAAATTGGATCTAGACAGGAAAAGTCCTGCTTTGCAGTAGCTCTCAATCATCTGAGTGTTCTTGAATGCAACTTTAAGAAAGATTTGTCAAATTGGTACAAGCTTCCATGCAAATTACTCTAACATCAAAGTGACACAGACACTGTGAACGCAACCAAATGCGAAACAGTTCCGAAAGCTTCTGCGACCGTTTCCTGGTAACAATTAATGCCTGCAAGAAAGTTTGGAAACAAAGCCAAAAATTAAAGGCGATTTATTATTTACCACAGACCACAGCACCGGTGCAATCTTGTCCTCGCCTCTGGGCAAGACTGTTAGTCAAGTGGCAGAAATATAAATGGTTTTCTTTATTATCGGTGTCATCATTTTTGTTCCTGTCCTCTCCTCTCTGTGCCGGCCGAGTTCGTGCTGAAATACATGCGTGTCGCTGAGAAAGCCATTTATTGAGACTTAAGCGTGACTAAATATATCACAAGATGAGAGTCACTGAGGATGTCAGCGGCACAAAAGCACACTAGGTAATTTAATGTGACAGCACCCCTCCCCTCTCTAAGCTGCCCGCTCCACACCCCACACCCAACCACCCGCATGCACGCACTTGGTTGAACTTGACCTTTTCTATCCTCCCTCAGTGTTCATATCCAATACGTGTGAGTTAAGGTGCTGAATGTTACACCCTTTTACACCACCAAAGCGGAAGGCTAGTCAGCACCATCTGCCAGGGGTGAATAAAACAGCACAAATGTGTGTTTTCTGTTAAATCAGAGTTGTTTTCTATCATAATTAGCTGAGTCATGATGTTACAAAGATGTACCTTTGGACACAACTTTCCTATTCACTGGTGTTTTAAAGATGCAGTACAAGTGTTCATAAGACAAAGCTTTGTGGTTGTTAGGGTTGTGAAAAAAAAAACTATTGACCGTTTATGACAGCGTTATTTTAAAACCTTTCTAAGCCTCCAAGTTAGCATTTCGCCAGCATGATGGAGCCACAGGTGGTCCTCTTTGGATATGATTGTTGAATGCTAAGTTACAGTTAAGTATTCATATTTTGTGCCAGGCTGATAAGAAGTGTCTGCCAGCCTTTAAGGAAACTTAACACCATTGGTGAATAGACTTTATGAGGGAGAAGAGGAATAAGAAGGATCCCTGTCCTACAGCTTCAAAGCCCCTTTAGCTTTAAGCTAAAGCTAAAGTCATCAAGTCACTCAGAGGGGTATTAAAAAGCTTGTTGCTGGTTATTTTGTGCAGGAAATGCAACAAATATCAAGTCACTATGTAGCTAGTTAAATTCAGTATATTTAGGGTAAGTGTACAGTAGGCTACACTCCCTTTTGACAGTATAAGCAAAATGTACTATTTAACTGCAAGGGAGTTTTTCATTATGGTAGTGTAAAGTAACTCTTGGTGGTGTGAAAATCTCACTAATAGAGTGAGTAGATGGCAGATTGCATTAAACTGAGTTCTGTTTTCTTATGTCTCTCAATTCAAGTCCATAATCCTAGCTAACGTGGCTATTATAGGACAGACAACTCTAGCTGCCATTCATCTGTAACAAGACTATGCTGTCAGTCCACATCTATTTACTCTGAAGGAAGCTGTAAAATTTTGTAAATGGAGTCCAGTATGAGTCAAAGAAAGTTGCTTTTGTCTGATGATAGTGACACTAAGGTGAATTGTTGAGGATATCCTTAACTTTTCTATTGGTGAGTGCTGTTAGCCTATGTTAGCTGCTGTAAGATGATGTTAGCTGCTGTAAGATTATGTTAGCTGCTGTTAGCCCACGTTCCTGAAACTTTCTTTGAAGTGCATCTAACATTGCTGCATTGGGACAGTAAGAGAATAAACTCTAATATGATGTGAGACTGTAATAAAACTGTTTATCAAAGGGAAAAGTGTGATTTTTTTTTTCAAGCATAATGTTACCTCTTAAGCAGCTAATGTTTAGCTGGGTCATTGTCGGTTTTCCAGAGATGGGAAGATTACATGTCTAATCTGATCACAATAAGTAATTCTGACAAATGGTTTTTAGTAAATTAATCTCTGTATATTCCTCTACTACCATTGACATTTGTGTTTTTGTGTCACCGTGACAATAAATTAGCTTTTCATGAAATTCAGTGAATTCTTAAAACTTTGGCAAGACTGTCTCTGAAGCCCATGTGGAGTAGCTGTAATTACTTTTTACCAATTAACACTTTGCTTTGCAATTAACACCAGACACCGAAGAGACAATTGATGGGTTAATTGTTTATAACATGAAAATGGATATCTACTGTGTTAGAAAGTTATGCATTACTCATTAAAGGAATTGGTTGCAACCTTTTAACCCTTTAACAAAGTCATGAAAATAACTTACTATGTAAATAGTACTGTTGGTCAAATCTCTAACCTATAATGTTGCTGTTTCTCATAATTATTTACAACTAGATTGCAAGCTAGCTTAAATCTGTCTGATTATCTGAATGTTGTTTGTTATGCCACATTTCAGCAGTTGGCTTGGTGGAATTTCACTTAAGATTAATTAACTAATTAGGGTAAAGTCTTATTGTGGGGGGAGATGGAAAAAATCCAAATGAGCCTCTTTCAATAAACAAGCAGTGAAGAGGAGGGGAACTTTTTATTTTCTTTGCAGTACTGTACTCCAGTGTACTTACAGAGGATCTACTGTTTGGTACCCAGAAGAGCTGCTCCCTTCTGGGCACCAAACAGGAGAGAGCACCCCTTGAGGTGGAGGGCCCCCCCCCCAGTCTTTACAAAATGGAGCAAAAAGACAACAATTGCTTTATTCAGCTGTTTGGACCTGCCATCTGAACAGCAGCTCGTCATTAAATTAACATCACAGCAGGCGCGCGCCCTGGCCCTTGCTTCCCGGTGCATTGTGGTGCACTGAGGAGGAAATTCATTCTTTGAGCGGATACCAGGTCAAAAAGCAGGACTGGCATGGACTCGTCCTCACAGTCTTGGCGTTGAGGAATGGGAACAGAAGCAGTGCTGCTGTGTAAGTCCTTGCGAGTCCAACTGTTCAAAGGACAACCTTTTAATCCCTGGCAGCCGTGAAGGACAAAGACAGATTTGCTTTTTGTCTTTTGATGTTGTGCCACTTTCTCGCCATATCTACCCCAAGGACACGACTGTAGTCCACGCCAAGGCCTCCAACCACTGGTGAGGCTGTGACACATTTCCCTGTGCTAAGGCTGAAGCGTTCTTGGCCTGGGCCATAGGCTTATGTGTCGTGCACCTGCTCAGGGGAAGTGTCTTGTAGCAGTTTCCAAATGTTTTTTTTTAGCAGAAAGTTTTGTATGTTAGTAGTGCACGGTGAACAGTAAATTAGCTACTGAGCTTCATTGAAATGTCGTTTAAATAAAACAAATGCAAAGTTATTGTTAACGCAGAAGATTTGAAAACCCTGATTAATAAAGGAAATTGATCACATTCACTTCACATTCATATTTTCAGATAACTGATCTAACTGTCCTATTCAAACAGTCGGGCCATTGACTCCAAGCTTTGTGAATGGGTGCATTTGTTTTAGTCAACCCGTTTTCTTTTCCTTAAGCTATTAGCATGAAAGAAGCCTTTCTGGGGAAAAACATTCAGCCTTAGTCCATCACATGAGGAAAGAGAGTTCAAGTAAAAGATGTAAAGAAGAAAGTTTAAACCAACAGTATCACAGTCTGGGGAAAACAAACTTGTTAGGAGTAAAAAGTTACTTAATCACACATCCAACAGTTACAGAACTACACTATCACTCATTGTGGGTCTACTTGAGTTCTGTGTGCGAACTACTGAATGGAAAAATGCTCTCTGTTCACCAGCTAGTTGTTGCTGTTTTGGTTTTTTTTAACTGTGGCATCCCCTCTTTTGTTTTGTTTTTTAGCAACAATGCGTAAATGTCTGGGAACTGAGAAAACTAGCTGCTGGATTTCTGGGAGAGCAATGTTGTCCCATTCTTGCCTGAGTCAGTCTTGGGTCTTCTTTGTCTTATTTTTTGTTTCATGGTGTGCCAGATGTTTTCAGTTTGGTAAAAGATGTGGACTGCAGGCAGACCAGTTTAGCACTTTTAAATACAAAGCCATGCTGCAGTAATAGATTTTGTAGGCGGTGTAGCATTGTATTGCTAAAATATGCCTGAGAAAAACATGATGGATGGAAGCATATATTGCTCTAAAACCTGTATAGACTTTTCAGCATATATGATGCCTTTCCAGATGTGCCGTGTACCCTCTTACCACCTGAGATGCTGGCCTTTAAAGTGATTGCAGTGATTTCCATGACAGAATTGTGTCCGAGTCCTCAAAGATCAGTCATTCAGTATTGATTTTCAGCCTTGCCCCTTGCACACAGAGACTTCTCCAGATTTTTTATGATACCCTATGCTGTAGCTAATGACATATTTAAAGTATTCCCAGCCTTTTGTTGTCCCATTTTTTTCCGACCTGTTGCAGCCATTAAATTTAAAATGAGTGAATATTTTTTTCAAGAAATATTAAAATGTCTTAGTTTAAACATTCAATATGTTTTCTCTGTTCTATTGTGGATAAAATATGGGTTTGTGAGATCTCCAAATCATTCTGTTTTTGTTTATGTTACACAGCATTCCAACTTTCTGGAATTGAAGTCGTATTGTTTTTGGCCACGATCCCCACGGCGAGGCGTCCGCTCAGAGGAGTCTGTGTAACATGTGCGGTGCAGACATGAAACATTCCTCTAATCAAAATCTATCAGTGTCAGAATACTGCTGACTGCAATGAAAGAAATGTACACAAACAGATTGCATTTTATTGACTATTTCATTTTGCCACGAGACCAGGATGATGGCCGTCATGATGCTAAATGAGCAATGTAGTGAACACAGCTATATTACCTGCTCCTGCCAGAAAGTGCACAAATATGGAGATAACACAGATTCTTTCATTTAAAAGAAGGATTAATTCACCAGCTATTAATTCTTTCTCTCTGACAATCTGGTCATCGCCCTTTTGTTCATCATAATTCGTACAGATTGTTTTTTGTTTTGTTTTTTCAATCTAACTGCCTCAGCAATGATAAACATATGCTTCCATTAATACTACTTCTTCTTGTCCTTCTTTTTTCCCTGGACTTTGTAGTTCAGGTGGTTATTTTTCACACCAAAGATCACTTGAGAAACAGATTTGAAAGGGTGATGAAGCAAACAAGGTCAGATAGATTAAGTGACCACAACTCAACTCTGCCTGTTTGTTCCAACACTTCCTCCACATGACGGGCCCGGGGAGCAAGTCACATGAAAACAAATTTCCTTCATTTCTACCTCGCATCTATTTCTCTTTTACACCCTCAATGCATTTTCCAAAACCTTACAAATGTCTCCATTTCTTCTTATGTCTCCGTGAACGGTTGACTCTTTTAAATGTGTAGCTGTGGCATAAGTGAAGGTGGAATGACAGAGGCTTGCTTGGAAGCCTTTGCTCCAGTGTGACTGGTCTTATCTTGTGGCCCAGCTCGGTCTTTAATCATGTTGCCTCAGCGCTGCATCAGACACAGAGACGTGTCTCTCTGGAGTTTCTGCTAAGCGCTGGCGCTAATGATGAGAAGCAGGGGTGAGGAGAGGAAGGCGGGGGTATGATGGGATGTCGTGTTTTCTGCATCTCTTTGATAAAAGAGGCAACTGAGTTTTTAGAAGTGTCTGAGAGTTCTTGCCACTTCACTCCAAAAGTGCCTTCAATCGCCTGTTTTACCGTCAAGATTTGAAGTTCATATTATATGTTTGTTGTATCTGACAAGGTTGGTTTAAATGACTGGGACTAAAAGCACAAAATAAGAAAATAAAAATATAAGTGTTAGTTTGTTTCTTTGTTTACGTGGAATCTTTGACTTATTAACATTAACACATTTCTGGAGTTGGGAATTCAGCATGAATATTTACAGTATCTTTTTTACAAAATAATGTGACGTTGTGCTCCATCTGGTAGCTACTCTGGAGCTGTCAGTAACAGTACATCATTAGTCAGCACTCAGATGAGTTTGCCCAATGGGATTTTAAGCTCATATTACATTTTATAAGGGGGAAATTATAGTTGCACAGACCTCTATAGGTTGGAAGACGAGACTTTCCACGATGCACTGAGCGCTCCTTCTCCACTGGCCTTTTTTCACTCACAATATATTTATTTTTATTTATTTATATATTAATTTATTCCTACACCTTCATGTTGGAGGTTTCTTCCTGCTAAAAGGGATTTCTTCCTCACCACTTTTGCCAAGTGCTTCCTTAGGGATCACTGGGGTTCTCTCTCTAATTATGTAGGGTCCTTGCACTATAAAGTGAGGCTGTGAACTGCCGACCTACAAAAAAACATTGCGTTATAAGGAAGAGAAGTAAAGAAAAGGGTAAGAAAACTGAATGAGAAACTTTTTAACCCATTCAGAGGTGGACTTGCTGGTGTTTTTCAGATTATTGTCCTGCTGTGTAACTCAAGGACTTCAGGTCAAAAGTTCTCCTGAGTTTTCTGGTAGAGAGCAGGATTCATGGTTCCATCAGTTACAGCATGCCATCCATGTCCTAGACCATCACACTAACGCCACCATGTTTGACTGTTTGTGTAATCTTTTTATGAAATGCTGTGTTAGTTTTATGCCCGAAGTAACCGGTTGCAAACCTTTCAAAAAAATTCAGCTTTTGTCAGATCAGACGTTAGAAAATTTTCCTAAAAGTCTTGTGGGATCATCAAGATGTTTTTGAGAGATGTAATGAAAATGACTCGGCCTTCCGAAAAACATGGTTAATCTCAGTAAATTCTCGATTTAACAAGGTGACAATTACTTTTTCACACAGGGCCAGGAAGGTCTGGAAAGAGCTTTTTCCTCCAAGAAATGAAATCATCATTCAAAAACTGCACTTTGCAATTACTCAGGTCATCTTTGTCTATTATTAAAATTTGTTTGATGATCTGAAATATGTATTACAAATATGCAAAAAAAAGAAGATAAGAAACCAGGAAGAGGGCAAATTATTTATTTATTTTTGCAGATTTTACTGATTCTATACATGCGGTTTTGTGTTACCAGTGAAGTTGCAGCTCTCTTTCCAGCCATGTAAACTGGGGAAGGGTCTTGGTAAGGCTAGTTGATCAGGACTTTATTCAAAGTAGGATGATGCCAGTAGTTGTTTTGTCTCGTGAGTGACTGCACTGCATGCTCATAGGGTGGCTGTAGCTCAGGACGTAGAGCAGGACATCTACTAGCCAGAAGGGTGGTGGTTTGATCCTGCATCCATCAGAGTGTGAATGTTCGATAGTAAAAAAGTGCTTGTATGAATGTGAGGGAATGGGTGAATGATGCATGTTGGATAAAGTGTTTTGAGTGCGCAGGTAGAGTAGAAAGGTGCTATTGCTACCATTGTCACTGAAGCAACTCATACATGTGAACGCCGTTTCTCTCCTTGTGGTGCTTTCACCAAACTATTCCTTTCACTTTAAATTCATGTAATCGAGAAATGAGCGCAGAGACTATTTGTTTCCATTTTTTATTGTGTGTTCTCATTGAACATGAACATTTAATCGATGCAACTGATGACTAACTCCTACTTAAACAGCCGACACCGGGATTGTACGTATGGATATGGAGATACCCAGCTACTGTACTGCTGACACAATATTCACTATTAATAACCAGATTACAGAGACATCGCTATGGGGTACTAAGCAGGCTGATGCTGAGAGATAATACAGGATACGTCGCAAATGCGTTAGCATGTTAGCATGATGTGTTGTTGGGTTTAAATGAGCTGTGGCCCAAATGGGCGTCTGCCTCGGTCTGATGAAGGTCGTAGCGCTTCACTCCCGGACATAAATCCTTGTGCACACTACGTCATCCGCACCAAAAATCTGGAGGGGACAAAAAGATAATTTCATCCATGTGATAGTGATTAACGCTTATAATGGTCACATTTTGAAACTTCAACAAGCCTGCCTAAAAGTCCTAAGGCATTTGGACTTTTTCAGTTTTTGAGTGTGCAAATAAGTGCACACTAAATCTTTCTGAAAGAATGTGACTTTATCATCTGTTCTAAACACACTGAGATGACAAAAGCCGAGCCTTGAGCTAATGCAAACATTTTTTCCCCCCTTTGCACAAAGACACAGACACCGCAGCATAGTTTGTGTTGACATGCAGGACCACAAAATACCAGAAAATATGTGTTCTCAACCGATCTCCCAGGACTGATCATGAACAGGTTTTGTATTTCACATGAGAGTACTGATGTGTTTCCTGTAGTCTTATTACTGTTGAAGTGCAATGGGCTCATTTGGAAATGGCTTATGTCTGTTTCTGAATATGTCCTTTGTTTGCTATGAAATTGAATTTCATTTGTTCTCCACTGTTTTCTTTATAAATTTAAAGTTTATATGCTTTTTTAAAAAAAATAAATTTCTGCTGTATATACAGGAGAATTTCCAGAATTTTTCTTTCTTTAAATAGAGTGGCACAGGTGGGCCTAAGACAGGAATTTAAAAATGTTCTCTTAAACCATTTAAACAACAGTGAGGTATCTGAGGGGGAATCAGGGGTGGTGTCCTCAAAGAAATTGTCTACAGAACCAAAAATCTGTGCCAAAGGTGACAAAAAGATTCTAGTTTCTCAGTTTCCCCCTCGCTCACATCCAGAATCTGATGATAGCTGCTGAATTCTTTGGTCAAAAAAAAAAAATCATACTAGCAGTTGTTCACCGTTAAACTTTAAATGGGTGTTCAGTTCAGTTTTATTATATTTATATAGCATCAATCATAACAAGGCGTTTTATATTGTAAGATAAAGACCAACCCTACAATAATACAGAGAAAACACCAACAGTCAGAGAACCTCTTTGAGCAAACACTTGGTGACAGTGGGAAGGAAAAACTCCCTTTTAACAGGAAGTCCAAGGAGCTTGAAAAGAAAAGCGTCTGGACTTCTTTAGGTTTCTTGATTTGATTGATTTCTTTACTTCTTGATTTCAAGAAACTTAAAGAAGTCCAGATGCTTTTCTTTCCAAGCTCATTAGACTACGATCACCTGGATGACTGAGGACCTTCACAGACCTTTTAACAGGAAGGAAACCTACAGCAGAACAAAGGCTCAGAGAGAGGCAGCCATCTGCCGTGCGACGGGTTGGAAGTGAGGGGAGGGAGACGGGACAAAAGACACACCGTGGAAGAGAGACAGAGGTTAATAATAACTAATAATAAATGCAAAGTGCTGTATAAACGCAGAGTGCATCACGGGAAGCCCCCAGCAGCGACAACCACATGTCATACGGCTGAGAGTGTGTCAGAGGTTGTGTGTGGAGGCGTGGAAGATATGACCCAAACGCTGGACTCACGGTGCAGAAATGAAGAGGATTTATTGGAGGGTGAATGAACAAAGCAGGAACGATGGAGTGACTGGCTGGCTGGCTGAAAGACTGGAAGAATGGCTGGCTGACTGACTGACTAACTGAACATATAGACGGAGGGACGACATGAACATCAACATCAATGACACGACAGAGAACTGGTGAAACCGAGGAACTTAAATACACAGGTTGAATGATGACAATGATTGGAAACAGGTGAGTACAGGGCTGAACATAATCTGACTAATGACACGGGAGACAAGCTGACACGGGAAAAAACAGGAAGTGAGAACATTAATGTGGCGAACTAAACTGAACATGAACAAACTGAAATCACTGGGTCAACGACCCAGGAACCCTGACAGAGTGGTTTGAGTCTGCCCCTGCTTTCCTGTCCTTTCTTCACTGAGCCTATCAAATAAAGCTGAAAAAGGCCCCCCAAAAAACCTATATGCTTGATCAAAAAGGAAGGTTTTGAGCCTAATCTTAAAAGTAGAGATAGTGACTGTCTCCCAAATCCAAACTGGAAATGGTTCCACTGAAGAGGGGCCTGAAAGTTCAAGTTAAAGGTGCAGGTAACAGTGCACATGACTCCCACCCACTGGGATCTGAATTGCGTTGTATAGATTTCATACTAGAGAGCTGGCAGGATAAAAATATCCGATGTCTGTGCCTGACATTTATGTTTCCACACACGCCTCCATCGAATAACATCTAGAAAGGTTCTGGGCTGCGACACATGTGTTATAATGGTTTTAGACTCATATTAATAGGTTTCCCATTTTATTTTTGGCCATTTAGTTGTCAATCAGAGTGATTGAAAGATACTTTCAAATCTACTTACTTTCTCCTTAGAAAGTATTCTTGCTTTGAATTCTGAACCAAACAACAATCTGCTTTTTTCTTCAGGATAATGTCAAGAGAATAAGATTATGTGGGCTGAAGAAGAAAACTTTTCTCCTTTTAATAGTGAAGTATGTGCCACTACATCAGTGTCACATTTATGCTCATCAGTCTGGGTCTACCTCACACTGCCGATGATGAAACCAAAGGAAACTTCTGAATGACTGATTTATGCACAGCTCGAGCCCAGCCTTCTGTTCTCTGATTTCATTTCAAGATGATGCAGCTGCAAAAAGACGTCCACACAACAACTTTATCCCTCAAGTATTTCCAGACTTAAACCAATTAAACGGATCATGCAAATCATATGGAAATGTGCCCTAGTTATGTGCCACATTCAGACCATTGCTGTGTGATCTTGAGTCTTCCTTTGAGTCAGGAGCTGAAGCTCTGCTATTGTTAGTCGCTTTTTTTTTTTTTTTTAAAGCAGATAGCTTCAAATTAGATTCACACAATATTTCTTTCGGGTTTTGCAGCTCCTTGTCTGACAGAAAGGCATCTGGGTGTGAAGATGACTCGTGGCTCTCTCGTTCTCGTAATGGTGCTTCATGACGTGCTGAACAATTAGTAAATGATGCCTCTGTTCGTTCAGTGATTTAGAAATAAAGCAATCAAGAGTGTTGGCTTTCCGCTTCAATGAGTTTAAAAAAACATAAACCATGTAAACCTGCTTGTTTAGTGTGTGGTGTGTTTCTGTTTCTGTTTGTTGAATTTCTTGTTTCGTGTTTCTAATAGTCTTATTTTCCCAGTGTTCCCAGTAGTGTTTATGCATTTATTTCCCTTACATTTCATCTGCCTTCTGTCTTGCATTTGGTCTTTGCAATTTTATAACAAATTAGGGAGATAAAAAGTCTGGAGGGTTTTTAAAAAAATGTTTTTTAAAGTTTAACATTTGGTAATCCTGCTTAAGAACTCTTATAATCTGTCCAGTGAGATGAAATGCAAACCAAAGGAGCCTATCAGAGACCTATCAGAGTATAGTGCATTAGTTGCCTAAACCTATCCGCAGATGGCTCCAAATGTAATCCAGGCAGCGATTATGTTTGCCACTCCAAAGTCATTTTAGTAATCTATAGACCAGAGCGTAGACCACTGAGTCAAGGTTAGACATCAGCCTGGCAGATCAGATGATGTCTCAGCTGACAGCCTTGCGTGAGTCCTATCCTGTCACATCCCCCATGCTGTTTAATCAGCTTCAGCTTGTGCACATGTGCTGCTTCTCTGCAAGCCCCTTTGCAACCCAGAGGTTAATGGCAAGGCAATGGCACACTACTCCTTAGTATTATCATGGATGGACAGTTTAAATTACATTGAATATTATTCTTTAAACTCTACATATTATTCTTTAAACTCTACAGTAGCATGGACAAATGTGGCTTCAAGCTTCTCTGACTGTGTAGCGACGTACATGGATAATAACAGTGAGGAGAGCTGAGAAGCACAGAGCGTGAGCTTCTGTCACAGTTCAGCAGGATCACTCTCCGTAAGTGTGTGAATGCTTCAGCTCCTCCACAGCAGCATGGCTACCAGAGGGGCAAGCTCTGTAACACATTTTGCTTTTATCGCCTCGAGAAGAATTCATATGTTCAGCCTCCTCAGCTTGTCAGTTTGAACAAGGAGCTTCGAGCAAAATACTATTTAGACACTGAGGATTTGATTTAAGCTGTTTCTTGCTTGATTCTGGCCTGTAATATAGAGCTATATAAACATTCTGTGATGACTTATTTTCAGCATCTAAACCTTCCATATTGTTTCAGGCTTTGGCCTTTTGGATATTCATCTCATAAGAACAACAGGAATGAGTGTGGGAGCGCTGAACATTGAGAATAGAAAGCTGTTGAGGCCCTGAGAACTGGTCTTCTGATGCGTTGCTCTGCTCCCCTGCACGTCATTTGAGGGGCTTCAGACCCATTGACTCCTGCCCATATTAATCTGGATAAATACAGGGGGTATTACTGCAATGTCAGCGTAGCAGCCCCTCTTGTTCTCTTTTCACATCTCTCTGCGGGGTGGATGAAAGCTTGCCTCCTTGGGAAACAGCCTCTCTCATTTCCTTTATGGATGAATCTCCAGGGTGACTTCATACACTCACTGCCTGAGTTTTATTAACCATTTCTCAAACAGAGTACACTAGTTGCTGAAAAGGCACATCTTAATGCATCTGATGTCTTCTGGGTCCAAGCCGTGATGCCTTACAGAAGAAACCTTACAGATCCTGCTCTCGATCCGTGTAAAATAACATTTTTAAGCGAACATTCATTCTTTGTCTTTCTCTTCATTTAGCCTCGACTTTTCTGCTTTTGTGTTGGTAAAGTTGCTTTGGGGTTTTTTTCTAAGCAACAGCGGTCATCTATTAAGAGGCTTTCAGTGAGAAGATGACTTATTAGTGTGCGCTCACCAGTGTGAGCTCATCTCCATTCAGCTCTCGGGTCCAGAAGGTCTTGGGGCCGTCACCATCCACCAGAGTCTGCTGACAGTGAATTTTGTTCTCTGACTCCCAGGTGGCGAGGCTCTGGGAAGACAGGGACAAAAAGGCACCAGGGTCAGCACGATTTTCTAGAAGATATATATTCATGTTGCACTTTTACACTGTTTCAGGGTGTGCAATGTGATCATTTCCCAAATGGGCTTTTTGAATTTTACCCTTAATGCATGTGAGCATCAGCACTAAGTTGATTTAGCCAGAAGTGAGTTTTGCTCACAGACTGCATGTCAAAGATGCATTCAGCATTTTGACCGCCGCCATCTTGTTTTGTTTTTTTAAACTACGCATTATGAGAAACCGAAGAATGCTGTGTGTTCAGACACTGCTGACTTGCCAATCACAAGGTAGCACACCCTAAAACATGTCCAGCTTTAACATGAGTTTCATTCTAAATGGGAGCAATAATTTCAAACATGAACATTAAGCTATGCTGAACAATAACTAAAAGTAGTAACTGAGATCATAAATACACAAGGAAAATCTTTACCGAGCTCATAAATCAGAGAACACGAGAAAGACTTCTGAGAAACTTCTGAGAAATCGCCATTAGAAAGAAATGTAGGATTTAACCTTTTATTACCCAGACAGCTCACAGGCCACGTGGACTTAGTTTCAAATTTTGGCTGTAAAATGACCAAAATTACAGAATTACCAAAAATGACCAAAATGGTTGATGAGTTACTGTAATGTAAGGGTACTGTGTACACAGCAGAACTCTGTGAATGCATAAAGGTTTCACATTTGGTTGATATATAGTTCCCAAGCTTGATGTTTTACTGTATATTTAAAATATCAATATAGCAACGATTTGTAGAACATTTACACATTTACCAATTTTAAACTCATTTGCCAGCATTAATGTATCTTCAGTCTAGCCATGTACTGGTTCAGTGGACGTATTCGCCAATAACCTGACTGAACAACTTTATTCGGCCACACATGAATTAGAACAACAAGCAAAGCTGCTTACAAACACTTGATGCATGTAACACATTACAGCCAGTCCTGGCAGACCTCCATTGGCTTCACATTTGCTAAAAAATCCAACACAGCCTACTTGAGAGAAAAACCCCCCAAAAAGGTCAGCGTATATAATTTAGACGGTGTGGGACTCATAAACTGCCCTTCTAGTTCATTTCAGCTGTCCACTGTTTCCACAGCTGTTCTGTTAAATAAACTGTATGATATTTTAGGAAATGTGCTTCTCTTTCTGGATACGAATTCATTGAGGAGTCATTTTACATCATACATGTTAATTTACTCTTTGTTGTAATTTTACTCAGATTTCATATATTTAAAAATGAGAGAAGAATTCAGAATTAGAGAACTTTTTTTTTCTAGTTTAATCAGTGTCACTGGCATCTACCGGTTTAACAGAGTGAAGCAGGGAGGTATGCAGTTTAGCACAAAGACTGGAAACTCAGTGTACCACCAGCTCTATTATAACACCAAATGTTTTATTTTGTTAATCCATTATTTTATTGAATTTAACAAAATATCAGTTTGTAACTGGTGGCTAGGTTGTCACTCAAGAATAAAAACACTGCCTTATTCTTCTCTGACTCTGATTTCCCACAGTTGAAGTTTGCTTCGTCTCCATACAACCAGCTGCATTTTTCATTTCAGCATTGCATCCTAATTAGCTAAGTGATCTCACTCCAAAGCCTGGAACTGATCAAAGCTGTCAAAGCATTATCCAAGACTGCATTTAAGCTTAAAAAACCCTAAAAAATCTCTACAATATGAACTCTCACATGGTGGAGTATTTGTGTTTTGATTTCTGATCATTTGTTTGATAGTTTGTGCTATTTTGTAATTCGAAAAAAGCACCATTCCTCTGATTTGAATTCAGCAGCCACCTCGGTTTCTCAGAGGCAAATGTTAATCACCATATCAAAGGTAGCCAAAGCCATCACAGATCCCCGCGGGCTGCCGTCCACAGTCTTTGCCAAGCTGAAGAACAGCAGGGCTTTCTTCCAGCGTTCCCTCTGTTTATCAGCCACGACAGCAAGGCTGATATGGTTTTTCACTTTGTAACTCTGTGTGTATCAGTAGCAAGTCTTAGAGAGATTTCCTGTAGCAGGAACTATACCACAAAGACTTTATATGGTGCTCATATTTATATATCTGTGGACAGATTTTACCAAACGTCACATGCAGTAACAGCTGTGCAGCTGACATAAAAAATAAAAAAGTCAGCTGATGATATTCCTGCCAGATCATCTACTACTTTCTTTCTTTAGCTCTTTTTTCCACTCTTTGCCTTTTTTCTTTTTTCTTCATTTGATCTTTCTTTTGCTTTCCTAGTCACAGATAAATTCTCATGCATCCTAAGTGCTTATGTACACACATTTGAGGCCAAGACCAATGTCTGCAGCATGTGTTTCACCTTTTCCAGTGTTGTCTGTAGTGTTTTACTTATCAGAAAATCCCCTGTCTTTGCTTTTCTTTTAGTCTCTCATGTTTTACCAGATGCAAATAATATGATGGGATGTGGAGGGAAAACATCTCATTTCCTGTTAAGGTTTAAAGTTTTATGTTGGATTTTTCAAGCTTTCTTTCAGAGCCCAAAATAACACTCTCGCTCAGCTTCCTCCCACAGTTTGATCACATTATCTCTCTAACGGCAGTGTTTATCCTTTGCCTTTCCTTGCAGCTGCCAGAAGACAAATGACGTGTCAGACTGGTAAAGAGAGGGCAGATGCACAGTTTTTTCTAAGAACCGTTTAAAACTGACTCCTACAAAAAGATGACAGATATTTGAAAAGAAAATCGCAACCTCTTTAGTGATAGATTCCCACGGGAACTTATGGCCACAAATTGTCATTTCGTTCATCTAATATGCGTCTTTGCAATTTTTTCATTGTTTCAAAATGGCTTTTGCGGGCATATTTTTCAGTATCCCATAATAATATCATATGAGCATATGAGAAAATAGAGAAGAAAAAAAGCTAATGTTGGCTGTTAAATTTCAGAATCTTTAGATTATTATCGATCAATGAATATCTCAGTGTAAACCTGTGTAACTGTGGTGGGTCTCAGACCCCAGAGTTAGTGTTCTTCCGCCATTATCATGTTGAGCAAGGATCAACATCGCAATTGACCAATCATGTTGTTGTGATGTCATAGCTTTGCATGTGGGGAAAAAAGAAAAAAATGTGCTTGATTATACAAAACTCCCTTGTGGTAAAAATGGTAAACATTTCCACTCTTTTCTTTATTAATTTATACAATGTAATAAACACTTTACCAAGCAGCATATCCGATCTGACATCCGAGCGTTAGCTAGCTTTAAGGCTAGTGCTAATTGAACGCGATTGGTCAGTTGCACTGCTGATCTTGTACCAGCATTATTACGATGGTGTACAAACAATACCACTGCATCAGATTAACATATCATAATTATTGCATCATTTCCTATATTTTTTGTCATTGAAAGCATTGCTCTTTAGGTTGAAGTGCTACACACAACATTAGGTGGAATTATGAAAATCACTGGGTATTTATTAAAGCGTTTGACACAGCAGTATTTCTCTAAGATGTACATCGAGGTCATGTGAAACTTGACTAAGCAAAAGGTAAACGGTCCGCCCTTAGAAAGAAATTTTTATCATTAGCCGGTGTTACAGTGGTTCGTTAGCAAAAAGGACACCACCATCATCAGTGCTGCCCATCAGCATAAATGAAGAAAGTGCTCTTTGCTATGTTGTGCTCAGATGATTTTTTACATTTACAAATGCAAAAACCACAATTGCAGGTAGTAAATTACCTGATAATAACCACCTCTCTCCACTAAAGCGTATCTCCTTTAACTTTCGCTGTCACCTCTGGCATTGACAGGAAGCACCTTATCAGTTACCACACTTGCACAGATTAACCGGAGCTTTTTAACCTTGTGGTGGTGTTAATAAGCCCTCTGCTCTTCACAAGGTGCAGATCAGTTTGTAATCCTTTTAACCACTGGTGCAGCCAAGCCTGAAGGCTAAAACCCAGTAAGGGCTTCTCTGCCAACCTCATCCACCTGAAACCTCGCCAACACCCGCGCACTCCCTCTCGCCCCTGTGGCACATGTGCCAGGGTCAGCGGGTCCTGCCTTCTGCAGGTTTTGCTCTAGAATTGTGTAATAATTGCCACACAAGGGAACAGCAGGCTTGCTGCTGACCACCATTGCTTCATTTTTACCTTGAAATATGCAGCAGTATTTTTAATTGTGTTTAAAATAAAATCGTGATTATGTGGGGCATTTCATCACCTTTCATCTCCCTACAGCTTTACTGTTTTGATTTAAAGCCTTAAGCTAAACAGCTGTTTTAAGACAAAGGGGGCATTAAAGCCTTGCCAGCAACAAACTGCAGGGAGCTCAGTGGTAATAATGGTCTATTTAGTAGTTTAATACACAGTAAGTGGTTAAATAAGCTTAAGATTGGGTGCATATTGGAAAGACCGGCTTCAAATAAATAATAGTGTTGCTTTATCTGTAAATTGGCAACTGCTAAAAAATAATTCTCCTTGTAATGTTGAACCATCAATGCTATACAGTGTTTTCAGTTTCAGCCTCCCGTGAGTGTCCGGGATTTGTTCAGCACTGTTTGCATAACCCCTAATTAGTGGCTGAACTCAGTCCAACACTGAGGTTGTTGTCATTTTCTTTTCTGTGAAAATGTCCTGCTGGTTTGCAACCATCTCCTCTTTTTTCACTTGTTTCAGGCACTCTGTGGTCTCAGGAGAGAAACATGGGATCAGTCAGAATGCAGAACGAGAAGAATTTGCTGCACATCAAAACTAGCTAGAAGACTTTTTTGTTATTATTATTTATATTATAATTTAAAATATTTGGTCCCGTGCTGAATTTGTAAGTCTTGCAAAGACGTGAACATTATCTAATTTTTGGACAAGCCCTTGTTGGTGGTAAGACATTTCTTGAAGTTGGTCAGTTTGCAGACATCTCAGGGTGGACTCCTTTAGGTTTCTTGGCTGCTGCTCAACAACTTGAAGGACTGAAGTCTGGAGACTAGCTAGGCCACTCCATGACCTTAATGTGTTCTTCTTTAGCCGCTCCTTTGTTGGAATGGCTGTTTTGGGTCTTTGTCTTGCTGGAAGACCCATCCATGACCCATTTTCAGTGTTCGGACTGAGGGAAGGAGGTTCTTATCCTCCGTCTTTTTTTGTTGTTATTCTGTCTCCAGTAAAATGAAGCTGCCATAAAAAATATGTACAGTTCATTTCTTCGTGAGTGAACAAACAAATTCAGAAGTGGATTGAATAATTATTTCCCCTACTGTACATGCTATAACACAAATTTGATTAAGCCAAACACAATAAATATAAACCCCTATTTAAAGTGGCCCGACAGCCACTTTAATTTAAAGACAATTTTACATTTAAATCCAGGGTCAGGCACACCTCTGCCTGTACCTTTTGTCTTTCATAAAGCCTTTCGCCCCTAATTGCAGTGACGCTGATGCGCTAGCCCAAGCAACCAGAGGTGAGAAATGTGTGACGGTAACTTGACTTGTCGCCTTCCTAGCAGAGATGCTGAGAGCTGTGTAGCCCAGCCCCAGGGCTCAGACAGAGGGAGCCAACGCTGTCATATAAAATGGGTCATGTCTGCTCCCCCTGGCTGCAACATGTAGATCAAACCATAAAACAAAAGGTAAAGACAACAAGTCTGTGTGTCACATGTTATCCGGTGAGTGCAGCTAAAGCATTCAGGTATTATCTGCAGTGCTACAGAGAGAAAGATACAAGGCTCAAACTGTTAATGAGTTCAGTCCAAATACCCACAGGGACGCTGTGGTTTGGGATAAATACACACTGTATCTCCAATTTCTCAGGCTTTGGGCTGAATTATATTGACTAGCACATGCATGCAATTACACAGTTTCCTTTCCGTGTGCAGAATTTCTTCTCCACAAGCAGGAATTTCACTCGTCCTGTTGCCCAGGAATATTTTGGGATGTTAACTTTTCCATTACAGATTTGAAAATGGAACCAGACAACTGTCTAGCTTTTTGGAAGAGCAAGCTGGCGGGGAAATTACATAATACAGGATAAAGAAAAGCAGCTTGAAAACTGTGAAAGTTGCTACTGAATGTCGATGACCAATTCTAATAAAAAGAAAAAAGGTCTCTAAACGACTTCAGTCCCTCACGAATAGATGATAAAGGTATAGCGTGTTTTTTGATCATTTTTTATGAGACTTGCAATGAAGTAGATTAACATTAAAAGGGAACCTCTTTATGTTTTAATGATGGTTGCTAATATTACCATTAACAGAGTTTTATATATGGAGTTCATGTAGGTTCATGTGTGTACTGTACAAGTAAACCCAGTGAGCCAGTGGGTAAGACTAATCTCTGTATGATGTTAACTAGTGGCAGTATTCCCAATATAGGGATGTCAGGTGCAGATGCCCCACCCACCTGTTGTTTAAATCTTCTAAGAGGGGCAGCCAATCAGAGGAAAGTTGTCTTAAACGGAGGAGCTAAAAGTTCAAATATTTGACAAATATTTGACAATATCTTATCAAAGTATTTTAAAAATATGACTGATCTCCAAATTCATATAGGTTTGAGAAGGTCGACAAGATTCTCATTCGCACATCTGTTATGTAACTCTCTGCACTGCACTTTCTATATTCACATAGGTGAATATACTGCAGCACAGCTCTCACTTATTCCAAGCTACTTTTCTCCTGGCACTTATAGCAGGGTGACAGCTTACTGCTAGATACAGAATCCCTCCCAGCTGCAGGATTTATGCTGTGCAGCTCCAAGTTCTTGTTGAACACAGGCAAATGTAAAAGTGACTATCTTGCTTTTAAAATGCTCGTTGCAAATCTGCACGTGTGGAAATAAAATCCTCAATTTAGTCATGTTAACTTTTATGCTCAGTTGTATGTCTCCTCTAAGTACCACAACCCAAATTAATATGTTTTTCCCTCTTACATACAATAATTTTTATATCAATTATAGGCCCAGAAAGACAGATGTTTAAATCAGTGGCTCCCAAACTTTTTTTGCTAGGCCCCCCTTTGTTTTACAAGAAAAATGTTCTCGCCCCGCCCCCTTCTCGCGTGCGCGCGCACGCACACGCACAAACACATCATCCAACCACACACACCCATATTTTGCTCCATTGCGGTTTATTTCACACCTCAAACATTTAGTTAACACTTAAACAAATACAAGTAATCTGCAATAAATTACAGGTAGTAATAAAATAAACTACTAACTATTTTACACTGTGTCCACATCTACACTGGTATTTTTCAAAACGCAGCTGTTTCGTCCACAAACGGCGTTTCGAATCACCGAAAACTGAGATTTTTTTAAAACTCCTTTTTTGCATTGTGTGGACAAGGAATACAGAGTTGGTCACGCAACGTCAAAGGTATGTGCCTTTTTTCCCATCACGCTGTGCGCCACGTTATTGTTTACATGAGATGAATTGCAGAATGACAGATAGAGACAAAATACTGTTAATCTGACTATCTTCAGGTTTTACAAGCTTACATATACACACGCAGTTACAGTCCCTCCATTTAGAAAGGCAGAGGCTTCATGGTGTGACAACCCTGCTGGGTGTGATTATTTTACGCATAGTTGTTTGTTTTTTTTCATGTGCTATAATATTCAACATTGCTATCAATATATTTTTCAAAAAATGCCTCTCTGTGCAAAATGGGTTTAAAACATAAATAACTGTGGGATACTGTTTGTCCGTGATTTGAACAGCCCAGTGCTTGATCCCGACACAGGGAAAACCAATTCACCTTGGCACTTGTGCAGGTGAAACCAAAGGGCAGATATGCTTCACCAAAAGTTCATTTTTCTTCCTTCCTTCACACAGATTTGACATTTATAGCAATAAACAATATGACACCATGTATAAACTACATAAACAAAGTAACTAATGATATTACAGTAACAAATATAAAGTAGAAAAACGTCCACGTCTCCATTTACAGTACATAAATATTATCTCTGTAATATCAGGAAATGACTGAATGCAGATGATGTAAGTGACAAAAGTAAAGTGATTAATTTTCTATTAGGTCAACTTTAGAGGAGTGCAACTGATCATATGAGATCATTTTATTCGTTGATATGCAGACACAGGTGGCGCTCAGCTCTAAGAAGGTCAGTTTTCACATGGGCCTTATCAGGCTTAATCGATCCCCGCTTCCTCTTTATTTAATTGTGCAGCCTGCATATTCACTTTACGGATGATGTAAATGCCTTGTTGTTCAGATCGTATCGAGAGATGTCTCTAAGAGACGAGCTCACTATCATCACAAGCAACAGAGTACAGCTGTTAGTTCAGGATGTCTACATTTCCTCCCCTCAGATATGCAGATTGTTGTAATTATGAATTACACATTGAGTGACTGTTGCTTTACTGGGATTTGTTATTAAATGAACAATTTTATTACATCCTTAGTCCACTCTGCTCCCCCTGGGGCGCACACACACACACACACACACACACACAATATATATGTATATATATACATATATATGTCTGTGTCAAAACTTTAGCTGCTTTTGAGGATGAAAGAGTCCTCCTTCGGGGACTGCAGAGGTTCAGAGAGAAACTCTCACCAGTGCCCTTAATCTCTCTGCTCTGACGTGAGCATGATACCAATAGATGAGACTGTGAGGAGGTATTAATTTCTCATTCGGGCCTTTGAAACAGCTTTGAAGCTCTTGAAGACAGAAAGAATTACCAGCAGTACAAACAATGCAGACAGTTTAAAGCATGAAGCTTGATTGCATGATTGCATGTAATATCTGCTGGAAAAGAAGACCAAAGACAACTATTTGAGACGTACCAAAGATTACAACATTGTGCTTATATGTCACATCTTTTCATGAAATTAATGTGTTCAAGGATGCCTGCTGATTTAAACCTCACATTAGTGCATGATTTTTTTCTTTTTTCAAACAGCTGCAATGATCTGTATAAAATGCTTAAGCCAACTTTAATGAACTCTAAGGCACTTTGTCAGCAGTTCAGAGGCAATACCCACGACATCCTAACCCTTACACTTAAACTAATTCTGATTTTTTTTAAAGTTTCTATGTCCACCTTCAGGGGACTTCTGTTGCAGCACATGGGAGGCGAGTCCCCACAGTGGGTTTGTGGTCCCACAGTCACACCATTAATCAAGCTTCTCCTAACACATGGGTGACTGTAACATAAACCATCTGCTTCGCATCTTATTTGCTTCACAGAAAAACAGCACAAAAATTATTGTGTTTGAAAAAAACAGAAAAAGATAGAGTTTAACATTTAAATGAGGGTGGGGAAAAGGGAAGTAAAAGCAATGTGGTTCTCATAAGCACCACAAATATAATTGAAAAATCTCAACAGCCGTGTCTTTTTTTTTCATCCAGAAATTATGACTCGATTGCTCAGTAAAATCCACACATCTTGTTTTGAAATCTCTTTCTCTCTACAGAGCTACACCTACCTCTTGTACCACTTTACAGAAGGACATGCGGACCTCAAGGGGCTGTGCTAGTGACACGGTATAAATATTTATGACACCTTTGTGTCTCTAAAACCACCGACATAGGTGGTTTTAGAAAGCAGAAAGAAAATAAGTTCTGCATTAAGTGATTGGTTTGTGGGTTTTTCTTTTTAAGTAACTGGACTGTTTTCAAAGAGCCAGTTCTGCTGATTTTTTATTTATTTTGACAATAAATGAAAATAAAATCCTTTTGACAGTGGTGCTCCTATTCCAGACCGTCCCATTATTTTCTGGTTTTAATTTGCCAAATAATATGCAAACTTAACATTTTCAAGAACCTGAGAGACAAAATTGAGCCTGCTAGAACGACCTAAAACATACCTTTAAACTAAACCAAACTAAGCCAAAAAAAATAGACTTAGTTAGTTTTAGCCTTTATTCTGGACCACGTTTAACTTAAGGTTACGACTTGATTTTTTTTTTACTTCTCACCAAATTTACCTTGCATTTCCGTCCATCCACCGTCTCCTCGTCAAACTCTTCACCGATGTGGAAGTTGATTTCAGTGGTGCGCACACTGGTGGAGGTTTTGATGTAGAACTGCTCCCCGTCCTGACGGATCTCCACATGAGGGTTGGAGGCCGCTGCCACGGCCACCTTCCTCAGCATGGCGTTCACTCCTGGATGGACACAACCCGAACCAGGTCAACAAGAGGGAGAAACAAAGGTCAGTCTCACGATTGGAGCTGGGTTTCACTAATTTATAGTTTCAAAATATCCTTTATGATGTTTTAAAGTTGTTCAAACTCTCCACTGTCTAAAAAACCTTTTACTTCCTCTCCCCTTATGCAATCTTTCTTCTGACTGGTTGCCCTTCACAAACAGAAGGTTTGAATCATGGTTGGGTGTGGCTTTTCTACCCAGACTCAGTGGTATGTGCTTGGAGTCACAATATTATCCCTTATGTTTGCTCTTGTTGTCTCTGGGACCCATTTTTGGTGTTCACCAAAACCAAATTTCTTTTGTTTTATTAATATTTCAATGTTGGGCTCTTTGGCTTTGGCTCATTTTCCATTAAAAGCAAAAATTAAAACAAGTTAAGTGACTTCACAAGGTTCCACTCACATGATCAAGATGGCAAAAATTCTCTCTGCTCAGATTTTAGAAGAGAGAAGTATTTGAAAGAGTTTTCAGATTGTGAGACCTTTTGGCTTTACTGGATAGTGTAAGGCAGACAGTTGGCAGGAAAGAGGGGAGAGAGTGAGGGACACGCAGGAAATGGTTTGGATCAGACTCGAGCCTAGATCCCACAAGCAAGGACCTCAGCCTTTAATACTTGGGTCACCTGCTCAACCAGATCAGCTACACCAGCATCTTCAATTCAGAGTCTGACTCGGCGCATGAGACTGACCATCAGTCAGCTCCTAAATAAGCTGGTCAGCAGCCAGCAAGGGCAGAAATATGGATGTCAGAAATGGTCTTGCATGGTCTTTGTTTCCAAGGAATGAGCCACCCCACACGCCTGCCAGTGTGGTTACTTGTGGTTCCTCTGATATTCAAAAGTAGAGTGGGAGGAAGAGCCTTTTAGCTTTCAGCCGCTCTTCTGTGGAACCTGCTCCCAGTTTGGATTCAGGAGACAGACTTTCTCTTTACTTTTCACATTAGACTTAAAACTTTCCTTTTTGATAAAGCTTATAGTGAGAGATGGATCAGGTGAACCTGAATCCTCCCTTAGTTTTGCTGCAATAGGCCTCTGGGGGTCTGGGGGCTTCCCGTGATGCACCAAGTGTTTCTTCTTCAGCTCTTTTCACTCTGTGTTTATACACCACTCTGCATTTAACTATTAGTTATTATTCATCTCTAGCTCTCTTAATCATTGTGTCTTTTGTCCTGTCTCCCTCCCCCAACCAGTCATGGCAGATGCCCCCTCCTTCCTGAACCTGGTTCTGCTGGAGTTTTTCCTTCCCACTGTCGCCAAGTGCTTGCTCAAAGGAGGACATTTAAATGTTGGGGTTTTGACTTGTACTTGAAAAGAAGTCAAATAGAGATTTCCAAAAACAAGTCTTTTTAGTCTGTTTTAGTAAAGATACAGTGTTTCTTTTTTTTTTTTTTAATTTTGACACATTATGAGAAAAAGTGGGAAATGCTGTTTATTCTGTACAGTAACAAGATGTAGGAAACCAGCCATCGATATACCCTCAGCCCCACCCAAATAGTCTTCTCTGGGCCTGCATGCCAGTTTCTATCAGCTCAGGACCTTAAATATAGTGAGACAAGCTGACTGCAGGTTTCCTTGTATTGGTTTGTGTTTGCATCCAAACATGTTTGAATATTAACCAAGAATGACAGCGACGCATTTGTGAGTGAAAACACAATAAATGCTCTGTGGCTCGGGCAGAGCCCACAACTATTTCACTAAACTGCACTAAACTCACTGTGAGGGATTATTCAGCCATGTCTGCAAGGAAAGGAAACAAACTGTTGAAGATGTCAGGTCAGGTCAGCGTTGACTTTCTCCTTTTGTTTGACGGGTGCAAAAGTGGTGATCCTGCACGTGGCTCCATGCAGGCGTGTGACAAGTGTTTGGCATGCCCGGTTTGAGTCCGCAAGACCATCTGCCCTTGCGTCCTGCCAAAACCCTGGCTCTTTTATGTCTCAGTGCCCTTCTCCTACCAACAGCCGACTTACAGTCCCATCCATAGACAGTTTATAAGCTTGCAAACAACATCAAGTGTTTCATTTCCCAATCCCTAATTAGCTCAGATCATTCTATCCCCAAACCGCTGTGTTAACAGTCAGGATTCAAAACACATTTGACAGTTTACTTGACCCCACCCATGGTCTAAGGAGATCACAGAGTGGTTTGGGGTTTTTTTTTAGCATTAAATATGCATGAGGATCAGTGCGACCAGCAGGCTGCCCTCATGTCTAAAAAGGCTGCATTTCCTTTGAATTTAATTTGCATGCATGTCTCAAGGTCTATAAACGGTTCTAACGGTGCTAACAACTTGACTAAAGTTTCTATTGAGTATTTACAACATGCTTTGGATGCAGGTTTGCACACATCAGGTCTTTTCGTTCTGCATATTGTCCCCTCTTTCTTCAGGGGAAACCTCTGAGCCAAGAAATAATTATAAAGATGTTGATGGAAAGTGGAGGCCGCAGCACTGGCATCCACGTCAGTTGCCCATCACTGCCCTCTCTCATTCTCATTGATGGGGTCCTTATGTAAGAGCTACCGGGTGATCTGACGTGGCAGATGTTAATGTGTTCCTGAATGGATGAGGTGCTAAACTAGCAGAGTGACTGATTTCCCCATTAGAGTTAAAGCCAGATCAGCTGCTGCCTGGTGAATGTCAAACGCAAAATGGGGAGGGGTTGCTGGAGAGGTGCTTTAGTGAACTTTCCAAACTCCTTAATGACTCCATATAAATAGAGGCTGGAAATGAAAGAAGTGTGATGTTAATTTATTTATCCATAAAAACTGAAACCAGCATTGTTTCAGTCTTTGCCTCGGTGATCTCCAACTAAGGCTATAGGTTCAAACCAGAAGACATTTTTCAAACATGTCAGGAGACCAGATACAGTAGATACGACCAGCATCCATATTGATATTAAATAACATAGATTAGACCTGGATGATTTTTTTTATGCTAAAACCTGAAGTGTCCATTAACATTTTGAATCTTAATCCAGTCTTTGGTGTCAGCAGTTCGGGAGAGTTCCTGGAACCTCTCACAGTGGAACTTCTCCCTGAAGGGTTCTGCATTATTCTAAAGACAGGCGGCCCTTTGCCATGCTCTGCCTGCCTCGGCGCTGCCAGCGTGACTAAACACTGCAACACAATTGAATGACCCAGTTAAACTGGTCTGAACCTAAACCATCACAACCATCAGTTAAGATTAAGAAGAGTGAAAAAACAAAGAAAAAAGAACAGAGGCGAGAGAAAACACTGGGCTCCAGAGACCTCCCCTGGCATTAATGCATGCCCTACTTAAATGCTTAACATGAATAATGTTGTGCACCCCCCGTTTTCCTCCCCATGTAACAATACAACGTCTGTTTAGGGTGGAATTTAGCATCCACTGTTTCTTATCTCCCTTAAAGCCAAGGGTTTTCCCTGCGGCAGCATCTCTCCGTTCTCTGCCTCCTGTTCCCAGGGAGCTTCTCCGAACAATATGATGTTGTCGGAAGTCAGGAATGCCATTCCCAAAGAACAAGAAAAGCCCTTTTCCTATATGGGCATGATGGATAGTCAGCCCTGCACAGAGATGTGGCTCTGGCTGTGGAGGAGACTGAGGGAAGGATAGAGAGGGCTTACCTAGAGCTTTGAGAAGTTCATCAAAATTCTCGCTCTTCTTCATCTTCCAGGTGCCAGCAAAGTTAGGCATGTCTGCTGAGGCTGAGTGAGAGGGCTCCAGAAAGAACCTGTTCCACGCTCTGATGATCTCTCCTCTGTCTCTCTTTGACTCTTTCTCACCCTCCTCTTTCGCTGCGCTCCCGTGTCCTCTGCTCTGGGCTCAGCCTCCCGCTCACACTGTTAACACCCAATTGTTTCTGTTTCTTTATTCACACCGACAGACGCTCACTCACACACACATACACACACACACTCCTGCCGCTTTTTTCATCCGTGCGTCTCGGTGTGCTGGATGCTGGATGTCTTCAGCTCCTTTTTAGCAACTGTCTTTAATGAGAGGCAGTGCAGGTCCCTCCCCCCCTCCACCCACCGCCCGGACGCTCTGTCCCATTAATACAGGAGAACAAGACTGACACGTCTGCTCTCTCTGGGGATCAGGAAGACTAAATTCATTCTTTTAAAGAGTATTTATAGCCCAGCAGTTTGTCAACAGCTGCTTTAGGAGTAGCCATAGTGTGAAAGTTTGCTTTCATAGTAATTGACAAGCTGGATCCAAAGGCAGAAAATATATCAGGTCACAGGTTTTACAGATTTTTGTGCACTTCTACAGATCCTGTGAGATATTAGGTTAAACCGAATGAGCTTAAAACACATCGTGAACCACAAACCCAGATCAAAGATTTTCCTTATTGCTTCAGATAGTTCTTGTGTAATCCCCTCGCAGGCTTTAACAAACAATGTATTCATTATGCATTCTATTGTGTTGCATTAATTATGTATTAGCTTGTGAACTTTTGCCTTTTCCAGTCAGAAATGTGTTGCTGTGAGAAATCTGCTTACATGAGGAAGTAGAACAACCCCAAAATTGCCTAAAAGTGAAAGTTGATGAAAACAGATGTCTGTGTGTCTCACTCATGCTAATGATATAAACTAAATGGCACGAGGGAGTGAGTGGAAATTGTCAGGGTGCGGAGAGAGTGCTGGATCATGAAAGGCCAAAAGGCTGTAATATGCTTCCCAGGCAAATGCTGCCCGCATAAATGCAAGTCTCTCTCTCAGCCAATCATATACAAAATTTTGGTCAGGATGTGACTGTGTCCCATTTTCATGCATGTATGTATACCGACCCGCCACTTCATTAGTAACGCCTTGTGATTGCCTTTAAAATGTTAAATTCTTTCATGGCACAGGTTCAACAAGGAACCGGGAAAAATTCAGCAGACATCCACTCTCAACATTTCTCCAATCGTCTGCTGGGCATTTTTGGTGAGCCCATATAAATTGTTGCTAGTGGATAAAAATATTCTGACTGTAAAAATACTTTGCTGTTAACAAGTGATTGTTGAGAAAGACTCAAAGGTGTCTTGCCATTCTCCTTATACCTCTGACATCAACGAAGCATTTTCTCCGATGCAACTGACGCATTGCTCACTGGATATTTCCCTGTTCCAGATCCTTTTCTAGAGGTGCTTATGTGCGAAAACACCAGTCGATTGGAGGTTTTGCAAAACTCAGACCTGTCCATATATCACCAACAGCCATGCCATATTTCAAGTCACCTAAATCTTCTTTCTTCCCATTCTGATGCTCAGTTTGAACTTCAGCAGGTCGTCTTGACCATGCCAACACACCTAAATGCACTCAGTTGCTCTCATGTGATTGGCTGATTAGATATTTGTGTTAATGATCAGCTGAGTCACGAGTGGTCCTTTCATAGACCCCTCAGTGTCTGAAAGGGACAGCATGAGATCATGTACCAATTAGTTTTGTTGTCTAAACCTAACCAAAGAGCAAAAGTAAAAAGTTAATGTGAAAGATACAGCGGTCCCATGCACACCTCTGTCGACTTGCTGGAAGTCACGTATTTGTGCCATTTACAAACCAGCACTCATGTGGTGGATGCATGTTATTGTTATTTACCCTGGAAAAGGTCCTCTGACGCAGCACAGCCTTATCATGTCCCTACAAACTGCTAAGCAGTGTTTAGTCCCTAAACCTTACCAAAGGACGAAAGCAGGAATTTTAAAAAAAAAAAGGTTAGTGATAACAAAGTGCAGTCCAGACAAGACGTCAGCCATAGCTGTCCAATTCATAAACCAGCAACCTGTGGCACCATGAGTCCCTCTAACCCTCTTGTTTGGGACTTGGTGGTCTCTAAATGTGTCCTGGTAAGATGCAGATACTCTGATAAAACAGTTTTACACGACCCCTCCAGGATATATAATCTATATATACATATACAAAAAAATCCACTCTAGCCCCTGCAGGTGGTCTATCCCTCACGTTCCCAGGCTTCCGGTAGAGGACCTGAGCTTGAGGGTCCTGTGCAGTATCTTAACTGTTCCTGGGACTGCACTCTTGTAGACAGAGATCTCAGATGTTGTTCCTGGGATCTGCTGGAACCACTCGCCTAGTTTGGGTGTCACCACATCTAGTGCTCCGGTTACCACTGGGACCACTGGTAACTTCACCCTCCACATCTTCTCGAGTTCTTCTCTTAGCCCTTGGTATTTCTCCAGCTTCTCTTCTTGCTGATGTTGCTGTCATTCGGTATTGCTACGTCTATCATTATGGCCGTCTTCTTCTGTTTGTCTACCACTACTATGTCTGGTTGGTTAGCCATCACCATTTTGTTCGTCTGTATCTGGAAGTCCCACAGGATCTTCGCTCAGTCATTCTCGACTACCCTAGGAGGCGTCTCCCATTTTGTTTCTGTGCTGCCATGATTAGTGCCTCTGCACTGTCTTTCAGTCCAGCTTTGTTAGCCACTAATAGGACTTCTGGATGTCAGGCAGTTCCTCTATCTGCTGGTGGTGCATACTGTGCAGGGGCCTGTCCTTCCATCATGGTTCCTCCTCTTCCTCCTCTTTCTTGGGTTTCTGCTGCCTGAGGTATTCACTGAGCGTGCGGTTGGTTGGGGCGATCTTGCTGATGTATTCATGGATGTTTGTTGTCAGACTTGATCTCTTTTTAAATGTAAATGCCACTAATTTTATTCTCAGTTTTCAGTCCACAAGAATTAATAGCAGTTTGTTCTTTCCTCGAGACTAAAATAGAAACTCCTGTCTTCATCTAAGAAAATCTTGATCTGATCTACAAACAGGGTTAATAGTAAATTCAATTCAATGCTGCTCTGCTCTTACAGTGCTTCGTTTTGTCATGTCAAACATAATGACAACATCGCTGTCCTCCTTCCAGTACGCCGCATGCAGCCATTGCCACAACAACAGGTTCATTACCCGCCATTATTACTTCCCTGAAAGTCATCTATGCTGAAAATAGCTGCATCATTATTGTTGCTGCATCAAGTGCCTGAAGAAAAATACATGCGTGCGTTCCAGTCGAGGCTGAGAGAAAAGAATCCAGGTCCACACGTTGTACTGTATGCAACGTGTTTCAGGTTTAATACTGGAGGCACGGATTCCTATTTGCCAATGTTTGCTTTCCCCTTCTTCTGCATGTATGATGAAGCCCCCCTACAAAAAGAGACTGTCCTATAAGTCTATGTCTGTGTTTCCAGTTGTCATCGTCACAAATGTCCAACATTTTAAACAAACAATGAAGCAACTGTGACTGGCAAAGAGATTTTTAATTTACTTTTTCTGCATTAGTGAAAAGTAAGTTATAACATTATATCATTACATTTGTATTTTACCATGTTGTCATTTATTCATACATGAACCTTATAGGAGCCCACACTTAACTGTACATTAAAGATGGAAATATCCTCTGTCTGAAAACTGAAACCAGTGCAGAAGAGCTTTAAACCTGCATCCTTTATAATAGCCACTAGGGGTGACTCTTGTGATTTCAGAAGGAGTTCATAGAAGTTTACTGGGAAACAAACCTACTACTCCTGTGACCTATGACCTCTTAAACAGCTTTTCCAATGGGCTCCATTACCAAATTAGAGTCTTACTGAATAAAACATGTTGTTCCTTTAGTCCATTATGGTCCCCATTAGTGTGCAAAAAGACAGATAAATCAGGACTAATATGGCAATTGCTAAAATGCTCAAGTAAAGAATTCAAAAAAGGACTTGATATCAGAGCTGCTACATCCTATAGGTACAGTCTGAGTTTATTCAAGAAAAAAAACATCCTTTGCCCAATATATCCACTTTCCTTTGTCTGCACATTTCCAAATTATCTGAGCTTTGCCTCTCTAATTTTGTCTCCAACCTGAGCTATTTGATGTGCTCATTTCTAATGTCGTCCTTGCGATCCCAATGCAAATCTGACATCTTCTACAACTTACATGCAAAGCCACATTATTGTAAGCAGGTCTCACCACTCTTAAGGGTTTTTTTGTTTTTGTTTGTTTTACTGCAAACACTATTTAAATTAACTTTAATTTCAGTTTTTACCAGGAAATGAAAAACGGGATACAAAGTCACAAATCAGATTTGGAGTATCAATTTTTCTGTCTGACTGAAAAATAATGTTATCCTACGACCACAAATGACCTATTATTGTGCAAATTTTAAAATATAAATCTCCTTTGCGTTGAAATTCGTATTCAATATGAAAATAATACCCACAGTTTTTTAATTGTATGAATTTCTTCTCCGCTAGCGGCGATAGTGAGCTCTTAAGGTAGAAAAAAGTTGGGGGGAGAGAAATGATGCAGAAGAAGAAGTCGGCTGAAAGCGGAAGTTACATCAAATGTTATTATGGCGTCTCACATGTAGCTCTCCTAGCCTCTAAAATTTAATAAAACATTGTATTAGGGATTTCTGAGGTACGTATTATCGCTTATATTGCCGCAGTTAGCAGGTTCACACAATTAGCACATTTAGCTCAGTTTACTCAGCTGTAGCTGACAGGAAGCTGCATTTCATCGCATCGTTAAGCCGCAGTGATACAGTAACCGCTGGTAGACAGAGCTAACAGGCGTTAGCATCAGTTTTTCCTCACTAAGTTCGTTTTTCTGGGTCTTCAGAGTTGGGTTAAAGTAGTAGGACTTTAATTTTCGACTATCCCGGCGTCCAGTGTGTGCGTTGGAGGTTAAATTCATTGCCAGAGTCCATTATTTCAGAAGTTATTTTGGGTTGCTGCCACTGACTCTTATTTAATCTTAGGTTGAAGTGAGTGTAACTGGATATCCAGGACCAAAACAATGAGCACTCAAGTAAGCAGTAAATACAACCAGCCTCATACTTTGATGTTTTCTTGTTGTTTTTCTCCGCAATTAGAGTAACTCTAAATTTGTGTTTTGATTTCAGTACAGCATTTTGTTCAAGCAAGAACACGGTGAGTAAACATGCTGGGTCCCACTACGTTATGAGTTATAATATAAGAACGAGTGTTTTTTTTTATTTCTTGACAGTGTTGCAGTCTTTATCACGTTTTTTAAACTGAAAATTGTCTGTTTTATCCAATAGGATATAGTCGTGTCATGAAAATGAGATTGTCAAGCCTACCAACAATGTCACTAAAATCTTACATAAATTTTGCCAGAAGACAGTCAGTCTGCAGCAGTCTGGGATCTTATTATTGTCTCCATCTTACAATGCTAAGCTGCTGTTGTGATTGAGCACTATGTAAATAATATTGAATTGAATATCTGCTGAATGGTTCAATGGGATCATGTTGGTAATTGCATGCAATCAGTTTCTTATATTACAATGATTAACTGTGATAAATAAGGAAAATTACACATCTGTTGCTTTCTGTATAGATAGAAATTCACATTTGGCAACCTTCCTGTTATATAGGAACAGAATACCACTCCCTCGAGTTGTGCATATTGACAAAGACTCATTCAGACTGATGGCAACATGCTGGGAGTCTGTCTGATTTGATAAATCAGGTCCCAGCTATTTGCAATTCTTCAACAATCTCTCTAAGAGTGATTGCAGTCACTCTCCCTGACACACGCACATGTAACGTGTTGTCACCGTGATAAAGCACCCCTTTGTTCACATTTATTTAATTTTTTCTGCATTTGTTTCCTCTCAGCACACGATGATGCCATCTGGACAGCAGCGTGGGGTAAAAGTGAAGCAGACGGCTCAGAAACCATCGTCACAGGCTCACTCGATGACATGGTGAAAGTCTGGAAATGGTATGCATTTTATTTGGACGATACTATTGCTGATCACACGTAAAACACTGTACTAACCTTTAAAAAAACAAAAATCAGAAGACATTTAAAAGCCAGTTTCCAGTTTGCTTAAATTCACTTTTTCTGCTCATCACTTTAAGAGCTTCTCTGGAGTTTATTTGGCTTGACATGATCTAATAATCAGAGGTGGAAAAAGTAGAGACATTCTGTACTTAAGATATTTGTGTTACACAAGACTCCAGGAAAGGTTGAAGTACTGATTCAATTTCTTCTTTCAAAGTAACAAAGTAAAAAGTTGCTCTTTGGCGGATGTTTCTACCACATATTTTTATGCAAAGCTAAGTGAGCCTTGTACTCTATTAATGTAATAATAAAATATTAGAAGATGGGAATACAAACTTTAGCATGATTTTTAATTCTAATTGTGCTCAGTTTGAAATAGAAGAAAAAGAAGGAAATTTAAAAACAAAATAGCTCTGTTTTCTGTTGCTGCTTTGTAGAGGGTGACTTTGCCTCTAAACAGGCAAATTAGCACAGTCAGGGGTTAAAGTGGGGTTTTAGCAGGTGGAGGAACCCTAAAATTGGGGGAAAGAATCATAACTCAAAATAATTTCTGTTGAAAGCTCCAGTAGATTTTCTTAGTGTACAGGCTGTGATCAGCTGATCTGTGCTATTAGTCCTCTGTGGTTTACTGCTGTTTGTGGCTGTACACAGCTGAGTTCAACAAGATGTCAGCAGATGTTTCAAGAGTTTTCCTGGCTGATTTCCATCCTCTACACTGACACCACACCGTTTACTGTCTTTACATTAGACTGTTTAAAGTTGGTATGAAGGTGGAATTCAGTGAAGGAGTCTCAGCATCGTCAGTTTAACTTCAGATTAATCTCTACTGCCCTTTGTAGCAGAGATATACATAAGGTCACCATGAAACCAAAGCCACTGTGCACCAGACACACACTTTAAATCGTCACTGTACAGCACACAGACCTGTTTATCCTGCATTAACCTACAGAAGATTTTCATGCAACCTTTAAATAGCACAGTTAGTCTACTTCAGTTTGTTTTGCAGCACATTTCACAATATGGAAAAACATGATGTCACATGTGCAGACTCAAAAAGTGATTTAAAAGCACAAGATCTTAAGCTTTAAATGAGCAGCCCTTACATTTAAATCTGACCTCTCTTCTTCCTCTCCTGTCTTGTCTTTCTTATTTTCTCCATCTCTGAGTGAAGTTGGCTCTCATTCAGTCCCTGTGAAGTACAGCAGCTGGACCTTTAGCTGCAACACACTGTGAGAGAAACTGCACACAAACAGTTTGTGTGTTTGCTGATGTTTGTTGAGCTGATAGAAATGCTCCTCTTCTGTAGGGCTAGCTACAGTGGGGCAAAAAAGTATTTAGTCAGCCACCGATTGTGCAAGTTCCCCCACCTAAAATGATGACAGAGGTCAGTAATTTGCACCAGAGGTACACTTCAACTGTGAGAGACAGAATGTGAAAAAAAAATCCATGAATCCACATGGTAGGATTTGTAAAGAATTTATTGTAAATCAGGGTGGAAAATAAGTATTTGGTCACCTCAAACAAGGAAAATCTCTGGCTCTCACAGACCTGTAACGTCTTCTGTAAGAAGCTTTTCTGTCCCCCACTCGTTACCTGTATGAATGGCACCTGTTTGAACTCATCATCTGTATAAAAGACACCTGTCCACAGCCTCAAACAGTCAGACTCCAAACTCCGCCATGGCCAAGACCAAAGAGCTTTCGAAGGACACCAGGAAAAGTATTGTAGACCTGCACCAGACTGGGAAGAGTGAATCTACAATAGGCAAGCAGCTTGGTGTGAAAAAATCAACTGTGGGAGCAATCATCAGAAAATGGAAGACATACAAGACCACTGATAATCTCCCTCGATCTGGGGCTCCACGCAAGATCTCATCCCGTGGGGTCAAAATGATCATGAGAACGGTGAGCAAAGATCCCAGAACCACACGGGGGGACCTGGTGAATGACCTGCAGAGAGCTGGGACCAAAGTAACAAAGGTCACCATCAGTAACACACTACAACGGCAGGGAATCAAATCCCGCAGTGCCAGACGTGTTCCCTGCTGAAGCCAGTGCATGTCCAGGCCCGTCTGAAGTTTGCCAGAGAGCACATGGATGATACAGCAGAGGATTGGGAGAATGTCATGTGGTCAGATGAAACCAAAGTAGAACTTTTTGGTATAAACTCAACTCGTCGTGTTTGGAGGAAGAAGAATACTGAGTTGCATCCCAAGAACACCATACCTACTGTGAAGCATGGGGGTGGAAACATCATGCTATGGGGCTGTTTTTCTGCCAAGGGGACAGGACGACTGATCCGTGTTAAGGACAGAATGAATGGGGCCATGTATCGTGAGATTTTGAGCCAAAACCTCCTTCCATCAGTGAGAACTTTGAAGATGAAACGAGGCTGGGTCTTCCAACATGACAATGATCCAAAACACACCGCCCGGGCAACAAAGGAGTGGCTCCGTAAGAAGCATTTGAAAGTCCTGGAGTGGCCTAGCCAGTCTCCAGACCTCAACCCCATAGAAAATCTGTGGCGGGAGTTGAAAGTCCGTGTTGCTCGGCGACAGCCCCAAAACATCACTGCTCTCGAGAAGATCTGCATGGAGGAATGGGCCAAAATACCAGCTACTGTGTGTGCAAACCTGGTAAAGACCTATAGTAAACGTTTGACCTCTGTTATTGCCAACAAAGGTTATGTTACAAAGTATTGAGTTGTATTTTTGTTATTGACCAAATACTTATTTTCCACCCTGATTTACGAATAAATTCTTTACAAATCCTACCATGTGGATTCATGGATTTTTTTCACATTCTGTCTCTCACAGTTGAAGTGTACCTCTGGTGCAAATTACTGACCTCTGTCATCATTTTAAGTGGGGGAACTTGCACAATCGGTGGCTGACTAAATACTTTTTTGCCCCACTGTATATGCCGAATTACCCCAACCACAAACTTATGGACACCTGAAGTTTTGGTGTTGTGCCAAAAAAAAAACACCACCCACTTGACTTGTGCCAAAGTCAGGGGTTATCTCTTTTTATGCAACATCTCCTGGTGATTAAGACACAAACAGAACTGCCTGTCATGTGTCACTAATTAGTCTCAAATCAGTTTGATTTATGAAGGCCCGCAGTGACGTGAAATAATTACTAACTTCAGATTTGTTAAAGCAAAGCTAATGAGCCTGTTTTGAAAATGTAAGGAGTAGAAAGTACAGATATTTGTTTAAAAATGTGGGGAGTAAAAGTAAAAAGTAGTCAGAAAAAAGTACTCTACTCAAGTAAAGTACAGATACCTGAAAACTGTACTTAAGTACAGTAATGGAGTATTTTCACTCCATTACTTCCCACTTCTGCAAATAATCTCAGTGTCGTGCTGTCCGTGCAGGTCAGATGAGAAGCTGGAGCTGCAGTGGACGCTGGAGGGCCACCAGCTGGGGGTGGTGTCAGTAGACATCAGTCACAATGGGGCCATCGCTGCCTCCAGCTCCCTCGACGCACACATCCGTCTCTGGGACCTCGAGTCCGGGAAACAGATAAAGTCGATGGACGCTGGGCCAGGTAAGACCTGACCTCACACACTTTGTTTGCTGCTGCCTTTTTTACCACTTGGCACTTAAGTGAGGTCACTACAGAGCAAACCGTTGCCCAGTTTATATTCAACAAACGTGCAGAGGATGGTAGCTTGCCTGCTCTGCTGTGCAGTCTATACATGTTTGTTTCATTTTTTTTGTACACTCACCTTCCAGGAACACTTACACCCAGAAATGTCCGCTCTGTTGTGTATCTTCAGCCCAGCTGTTCTTCATGTCACTTTACATTAGTGACACTCTGTTTCACTCAGCAGGCGGTTCTATTGCAGACTTTTTCTTTATTCCCCCCTTAAGACAATTTATTTCACTGTTCTAACTCTTTGTTTCCTTGCTATTTTTATGAATTGATGTTATATTGATCGGATTCTTTAATGATCTTTACATTGGTGAACAAAGCGCTCGTTTGGTTAAAGGTAGACTTGTGAAAACACCTGAACCTGTGACACAACGGGGCCATCGCTGCCTCCAGCTCCCTCGATGCACGCATCCATCTCTGCACTCATCCATTCAGGTCCTGTACAGATAGTGTGAAGGTTTAGAAACTGCAAGAGTACTCTTAGAGCTTTTTCCCATATCATTTTAATAAAAGTAATCCAGGCGCCAACACTTAATTGGTTCTTCCTCCACGACTTTGATAAAGTTCTCCCTTTATCAAAGGTTTGATAAAGCTTTGGGCAGCTTTTCTCACACGTAGCTTTGAAGCAGGAAATAGTTTGACCACATTTGCAGTTTGGGAATACTCTGTATAATCTTAGTTCCTGGGTTAACAGTGTAGCACACATTAAGATGCACTTTGCCAGGCTAATATTTGATCTGCTGCTTTTGTATTTTCACTTTGATGATGTGTGAAAAAATCAGGGTTGTAGTTCATTTGTGGAAATGGCAAACAAAGAGCATTGTGGTGATGCCCAGATTTAAGCATTTTTTTTGGTTTTAATCTTTCTTTGCTCTCCTCTGTAGTGGATGCATGGACGGTGGCCTTCTCACCAGACTCCAAGTACATTGCCACAGGAAGCCATCTTGGCAAGGTCAACATCTTCGGTGTAGACAGCGGAAAGAAGGAATATTCTTTGGACACGCGAGGAAAATTCATCCTGAGCATAGCTTATGTAAGGAGCTGTAAATTCTGGTTTTGGTCAGCTCGGTGGTGTTTTGTCAAGCTCAGTCCCTGAGGGACGAGATGTCACCGCTTTAGTCTTCCAGTAACTCATCTTGATTTGCTCATTCACCACAGTGTATCCCTTTGTTTTACCTCTTAACTCATTCTTTCCAGGGCCAAAGGTTAAATGTGATCCAGTCTCATTTCGCTACAGTTGTTACATGTAAAGTAATCAGTTTACTGATCCTTGCTTCTCAGAGCCCAGATGGCAAGTATCTGGCCAGCGGAGCTATCGATGGAATCATTAACATCTTTGACATCGCCACTGGAAAGCTACTCCACACGCTGGAAGGTTGGTTCAGTCATCAGAATTCATTTTAAAAGTAACAACCAATTATTTTCATTTCATCTCGTTACTCATTTTGGATGAACTCTGTGAGTCATCATCGATTATGATGACTAACACTAGTCAGGTTATCTGGTGAAAAATAAGTGTTTATTTATTGATTTACTTTCCTGTTTGGCCCTTTTATTGCTAAGAAATTGCAGAACAAGTTTCAGAAGCCAGAAATGACATATTCCTATTGCATTAGGGTTAGGGGTACTTAGACCTCACAGGTATGGGCCTAATTTATAGCAGGGACAGTGAGGCTATATATGTCCCAGTTGCTTTCTTTCAAAGCATGGCAGTGGTGGCATCATGCTCTGGGGCTGTTTTGCTGACAGTGGCACTGGTACATTGCACAAAGTGGATGGAATAATAAATGAGGAGGAGGAATACCTCCAAATTATTAATTTACATCTCAATTTAACATCTGTACGGTCAAAAGTTGGACACAACTGGGTGTTCCAACAGCACAATGATCCCAAACACACATCAGTACTGATTTTGGGATGGATAAGGCAGGCTAACATTAAGCCTCTGGATTGGTCTTCCCAAAGCCCCGACCTCAGCCATATTTAAAATTTGTGGACTAAAAGCAGCATTATAAGCGAGGTCAATGCCAGGAAGCCAACCAGTGAACGAAATTAATATTCAGTTTGTCTTTGTTGATTGTCAGCACTTAAAACAATGATAGAAAACACAGGAAAGCTGGATATCTCATATAGAAACGCTGGCACAAGGAATTTTCTGTTCTCTCTGGATGATAAATAAGTAAACACAGTTTAAAATTTAAAAGCTAAACATGATTAAATATTTTTTTAAATTGTGGCTAAACGGTGAAGGAAATGCAGACAGCATAGTCTTAAGAATAAAAAGGGCTTCAAAGTTTTTAAATGCATGTCACAAAGATCACCAACATGTGTGAGGACTCTTACAGAGTGTTTACCGTCTCCGCAGGTCATGCCATGCCCATCAGATCCCTCACGTTCTCCCCGGACTCCCAGCTCCTGGTGACAGCTTCAGATGACGGCTACATCAAAATATATGACGTGTGGGTTTGGGAGCTTCTTCCAGACAGCAGCTTTAACTCTGTAGATGATATATGAGTTCACTGATCCTGAAGGACATGGAGTTAAAGCTAGCGCTACTATTAAACAGCAAAGTTATGGTATAATAAAGATTACAATGCATTCTGTTTGCTTAATTAACTTTGCTGGAATCACTTCACAGGCAACACGCCAACTTGGCCGGCACACTAAGCGGCCACGGGTCCTGGGTTCTCAGTGTCGCCTTCTCTCCTGATGACACTCATTTTGTCTCAAGGTAGCATGAAGCTCCTCAGATGGTAGCACAGTGCTATTTTATATCCTGATAGTTAAAAGCTGCACTTTGGTATAAAACAGATGGAAAAATCACATCTGTTATTACTTGGAGACATCGTGTGATTTAGAAGTTCTGCCTCCAGGTCAATATTTTCTGCTTCATGTTCACACAGGATAAATAAAGTGACGATACTATTCAGGAAAGAGACTTGAAACACGATGCTGTTGTGCATGTGTTTGAATATAATGGCAGATCCACCCTCATCAGTTGTATGTCAGGGATTTCAAAGTCTGTTTCCTCATTCTGCTTTCTCATGCTTTGCTCTCCTCGTGTGAAACTTTAGTCAGTGAAAGCTGTTTTTCAGTTTCCACAATGCCGAGTCAAACTGAGCTGGCCAAGATAAAATCTGTAAGATCTTCTAATTTCTGCCCCCCTTTTCAGCTCGTCTGACAAGAGTGTGAAGGTGTGGGACGCCGGCTCCAGAGCATGCATCAACACATTCTTCGACCATCAAGACCAGGTGACTCTGCGTTTTTTTCCTTTAACGTGTTAACAATCAAATTCAAAGTAAGAAAATCCTGTTACTGTCAGTTAAATCAATATGCCTGGTGCCATCCAGCGGCCCATCACGTGACCTCTGTCTGATGGTTGAGCTGAGTGGAAAACCAATAAGCCTGGCTGTCATTAGATCTCTGGTTGATGCCTGTGGGCAGTTTGATCTGTTTTCCAACAAAGCCTTTAATAAAATAGCACGTGTCCTCAGGGACGACATCAGAGGCAGCTGCCATTATTGTTTTTGTGACGGCAAAACCAGAAAATCTACAGGGACAGTTTGCAGCCAATTAACTGCTCAGCTTTACTTTGTTCTCTGTTTAGACATTGGTCTTTTTAATCTGTTTGCTCTCTTCCGATTCATTTCTGCCTTCTGCACTGCTCAGTGAGTGTCAGACTGCATTTTTTAGATATTTTTAAAGCTTGCGTACACACACATGCACTTCAGCTAAAAAACAGTTAGAAATACTGAAGTAGTGTTAAATTATAGTTCAGTATACAGGGCTGTTGTGGTGTGCGTTGTCATACATATGCAGTGAAGGTGCTCAGAGCTGCCCGTTTTGATCAATCCTCCTCTCCACAGGTGTGGAGTGTAAAGTACAACAGCACCGGCTCAAAGATCATCTCAGCTGGGGACGACCGTGCCATCCACATCTACGACTGTCCCATGTGACGAGACACATCCAGGCTGAGAGAGGACCTCCACAGCTGTCAACTCAAATCACTTATAGAAATTGATAATGAAGGGAGGGAGAGATTAAAGCTGTAAATGTGATGGACTGTTTTGCACCGGCCGAGTGCGGTCAAATAAAAGGGTTGTTTTTGTATTTTGGCGTTCATTGCATTTCTTTCAGAACGGAGCGCTCTCTGTCATGAATCAGTTTCATGGCAGTGTCCGATTTGATGTGATATTTGTATTCATATATGAAACCAGAATTTTGAAACAGAAAATAGACGTTAACAGCGCAACTGATGACCTTAAACAATCCATCGATAGATTATACATAAAAGACGACGTCACCTTATTTGTTAGTCAAATCCAGTTGTGAAGCCTTGAGCTGAGCATTTTCTTCTTTCATCATCTCAGGGCATTTGAAACCAACTGCAACACTGCACGGTCAGTTCAGTAAGGACTTGTAAATCACGATATACCTAAAGAATAACCTGCTTTTATTGTTCTTTTTGACTAAAAATGTACAAAATTGTTGTATTCAGTAAGTAATGAGTATTAGCTCCCAAACAGCTTCTGTTTTCTCATCCAGAGCTACAGCCACCTTTTAGATATCCTTTACTTAAAATAGTGTATATATAGATAAAATTCTACTCTTTATGATGAAATAAAACTTTTTTTCATTCATTCAATTCCATTATTCATGTGTGGAAATTTATTCATTGCTCAGTGAGTTTGGCAGCTTCATGTCAAAATCGTTGCTTTTGTTAAACTACCAAAGTGACAATCAGCAGACTTTTGTCAGCTCCCCAGTTCTGCTGCTGGTTGCTCACTGAAATTGGTGGATGAACTCTATGCTTCATGGACCACTATTCATCATTCATCTTGATCCTTTATCCTGCAGGTCTGACGTCACAGAACCTTCTGGCAAAAGTCAAAAAGAAACGTTTGGATGGCAAGCCGACAGGAGGTTATAAAGCTCCCTCTAGTGGGAGGAATTGTGTACTACAACCACAAAACAACACTGAGCCTCACCGGCCACTCCGGTGAATCCAAGTCCTTTATTACTTTTCACCAAATGTCCACAGGTACTCAGTTTTTTGTTTTTTTGTTTTTTTACTATTCATATTTGGCAGGTAGAAGGTAAATATCTTCCATACAGGTAAAAATCCACTTTGTGCTTTTGTGATACTGAAGGACATGTTGAGTCCACTTATTCACAGGAACACCATATTTACACTGAAAAACAATGTTTGCAAATGCTGAAAGAGTTTATTTAAAGAAAAAATAAGATAAGGGTACACAGTATCAGGTGTTGCTGAGATGTGGAGTTTTTTGGGCAGTAGTTAAGTCAATTCAAAACATTGTAGCTTTAACCGGAGCATCACAGCTTACCTCACACTCATTAAATGACCCGTGAACTCTGAAGGCATTTACATAGTTTAGTTTTTGTTTGCTGGTGTGGTGCCAATGCCTTTACTGACTGCTCTCATTTACCCAACAGCAAAATACCACCTTCTGTAACTGAACAGCAGCAGATTTGTTCCGTATAAATCACATACAGGATTACCACAAAGAAACTACCAGATTTCCATCTCTAATGTCAAATTCAAATTTCAAAATTCAAATTTTATTTGTCACGTACACAGTCATACACAGTACGATATGCAGTGAAATGCTTAGACATGTTGGTCTAATGTTGGTCTAAAGCTCTCCTCACACTCACTTTTGCTTCCTAGAGTCAACCTACAAGAAACCAAAATAAGCAGAAACTCTTTTCACCTTCCTGATTGGCCCAATCAACATAAACACGCATAAAATTCACAATGAAACCTGCATGACTGACTCCACAGACCACCGGCACATAAATGTCAGCTTACTGAAAGGAGTTAAAAGTAAGCTGCACATAATTATAATAGGCCACGTTTCACAAGGACCTCTAGACATAAATATAACTGTAACAGAACACTGAGCACATTATAGTTTGGGAATTCTAGCTTGAATTTCCACTCTTGTGTATAATCTAATGACATTTGCATGTTATTTAGGCTTAAACTCCGGAGAGATCCTTTACACTGTTGTTGTCACTGGAATGCGCTCTGGTTACAAGCTCTCTTACGCTTTTTAGTAGAGAAACTAGGCCATTTGTCTCCAGACTTTGGCACACTGAAATCCCCCTGCAGAAATATATTTGTTTTGTTGAGCAGCTCAGTTTTAAAATATGAATTCAGCCAACATACTCCAGCTAAGGAACAAGTAAAAACCCTGATTTTTCTGCATATATAATCATAAAAAACAAAAAAACAGGCCATATAGGAGCAATCGAATGTAGCATTTTCACGTTTCAGTGGATTTTCTAAAAGTAACCATGATTTCCTTTTTGAAAAAGAGAGTTTAGTTTTGGCAGAAATATTGGTTTCACTTTTAACTTTAGATTCCACAGCAGCAAACAGAAAAAAAGACGAGATAAGAAAAGCTGTAGTTCCCTGGCATACCTACAGACAAACATCGACACGTGCGCTTTTAAAATGATGCTGCTCCATGTGGCGCCTGTTGAAATCTCTGAGCTGTTGGCTGCTGCGAGGCAGACCTGCGTCCCTCCCGTCTGTTATCACCAGTGTCTGGACTCGATCAGGTCAGCTCGCAGGCTCAGTCTCTTCAGAGTCTCGTATCCGACCACAATGAGCACTGACGTGGGCGTGGAGGAAATGACGCGGGCAGACAGCCCCTTGGTCAGCCCGTACGCCCCCTCCTCCACCAGCAGCTGCTTGAATGTCCCAATAACAGACGTTCGTCCCTCCACCTTAAACAGACAGGACACATCACCTTTGCTAAGTGCAAATAAAACTTATCGTGAGGTTTAAACTCACCAAAACAACAACAAAACATTATTAATGCCTAATTTATGCTTGCTGCTGCAGTATGGACTGTGTCAGAATTACTGATTTATCAGTACAGGAGCTCACAGACTATACAGAGGAACATGCTTTAACAACTTTCTGGAGAAAACTTTGAAACAAGATGCAAAGAAATTTCACAGATTTTGTCTCAGAGTAGAGCTTCTGCTCCTTCATATTAAAAGAAGCCAGTCGAGGTGGTTTGGGCATTAACGAGGAAGCCTAAGGATGCCTCCTGGATACCTCCTAGTGAGGTGACAAAAATGTGTCACACAAAATCTTTATGTTAGTCTGGTCCACATTGAACACTCAACCAGTCACCCCATAATGTTTACTAGTCTTTGTAGCATTTAGTAGAGAAAAATAAAGGATTCTGGTTACATATTTATCATACTTCTTCTTCTCTCACTACTAGAAAAACTCAGTTTGGTCACTCACTCACTGTGCACCATTTCCACATAGCCTCAGGCATTACCATGCACTAATGAGCTGGCAGCATGAAATCCATTTTATTTGGATCACACTTAAATGCATATTTGTGTTCTCGCATACAGCTCTGGGAGGTAATGTCTTGAAAAGCTCATGGATGCAGAGGACCTGTGAAACAGCTTTTAGCTTTAGTGTCACGCACAGCTGTGGGTTATCTGAGTTTACCTGGACTCTTGCACGAACAACATCCATGGGGTTGGTGATAGTAGAGGCGGTTACTGCTGCCATCGGTCCTGCAACAGCCTGCAGAATCAGGTGGGGGCACTCACTTGGTGCTAATAGGGATAACTGCTCTGAGAACACAAAAGATACAAAGTAAACAGCGTAAGGCCAAAGTGATTCATATCCACAGGTTTTCCTGATCCAACTGTTGAAGCTGCGATCTTCATTACCAGCTTCCTGCCCACTGAAGAAATCCTTCTGACTCTCTTGTATGGTTTCGTTTTTATTTTGCATACTGAGTATTAGGGCTGCACGATTTTGCATAAAATGAGAATCACGATTTTTTGGCTTAGAATTGAGATCACGATTCTCTCACGATTTTCTTTTCCAGTATAAATATTTATTGCACTTATTAACTGCACATCAACTTCGTAACAGTTGAGACTGAACATAAAAACAATAAATAAACATAAAAACAATAAATGAACATAAAAACAACAAATGTCTCACGTTTTGTTGTTGCCGCAAAATGTTGTACTGCTTGAAATTCCGTCTCCACCGTTGCTCGACGCTGCGTGTATAGAGCAGGTAGTGCAACAATAGAAAAATAGTTGCGGGACGGCACTGTGTAGCGTTTGTCTAGGGTGTTGATCATTTTCCTAAATCCCTCGTTTTGCAGTGTTGATGGGAGCCATATCTTTGGTCAGGTGATAAGTGATAGCCTCCATAATTTCTTTGTGCCTGCGGGAGTTCGACGGGTATAGGGAAGCGCTGTATAAGGTTCCCGTTATTGATGTTTGGGTGGTTGACCGGGACGGATTTTCTCCTGTCACTTTCTCGTCATCCCTGACGTGCTCTCCGTTGTTTTTTCCCTGTAATTTTAGCATCACACGGCACAGCTTCTGTATCACGTGGTATAAGGCTCCGCCCTTGTCATTTGTTGAGCAGGAAGAGTGAGCGCTTGTTTTCATGCAGAGTACGTCCCGGATCAAAATGCGGTACGATCGTCATCGTCGTCTTTTGGAAATGAGATCGCACATAAGTATGAATCGAGATCGTGATTTTCTAACGATTAATCGTGCAGCCCTACTGAGTATTTTACATGATGCTTAAAAAGTGACCTACCTGCATAAAAATGATAAAAAGGCCACCAGAGTGCACTGTTCGGGATGTACGTGAGCAGCGATGCCACGTAGCCCCGGTAAAATCCTCTGAAGCCATCGGCAGAAAATATCTGCACCGTAATGTCACGGCTCTGTCCGAAACTCAGTTTGTGCTTCGTGGTTGCAAGACCCACTTTGGGTTTGGCCTTGAAGCGTGTCAGGTGCTCCCCTTGTCCTTGCATCATCAGATGCTGTGACACTATGTCTATGGGCACAGTGATGGTCTGAGCCACCAGGGACGCCATCCCTCCTGCCACCACAGACTTCACTGTGTTGCTGGGCGAGTACTGGTTCACATACTTGCGCACCAACTCATAGGTGGTGATGTAACCCTGTCCCGCGATCAGGGTTAGCGTATTGACCATGAAGCCACGATAAAGGCCACGCACACCCTCCGTTCGGAGAATCTTGCAGAAGGCATCGAAGGTTCCCGAGTAGAGGCTCTTCCCCTTCTGTACTTGCAGGCGGGTGCGGATGACGCTGGCTGGGTAGACGGTGGCCCTGGTGGTCAAGGTCATGAAGACACCCAGGGAGTAAAACTTCCTCTTGTCCAGGTCCTCCCATTCGATAATCTGGATTGCACCTTTCTGCTGCATGGTGCCGGCCTGGGCAGCGACGCACCACTAAAGCTGCAGATCAGCACTGATCACCATCCTGCCTGCAAGAACCAGAACCACTCACCATTAAAAGTCCTGCAGTCAGATAAGAACACATGTATTTGTTCATTCAGAATTTAGACCCCAGATTACTGATAGGAAACATAACCATTTCCTCACAATTTCATGGTGGAAAAAAAACAGTAACAAAAGCTGCAACTGCATTTTGGGACGTTACTTTTAGTGTGACCGTTTCATACACTTCCACTGAAAATCAACTGAGAAGAGCTCAAACAAGTGAATATCAGGTACTTTTTCCTTTAAAAGGAGACCTATTCTACTTTTAGCCACGTGCCTCTGGCTGTGAAAGCAGCTATCCCACTGACGTGCTGTTCCAACCTTTCACCTCCAACAGGCAACCAATCAGAAGAGTTCCAAAATAAAAATACTGGCAGATGCCAGTGCGACCCCTCAGCCTCCTGGCAGATGCATCTATGTACATTTTTCTTGAGTTTTGTGTTCATGAGATTTTCAGAAAATTTGACCTCTGACCTTGACCTAGAAGTTGAGGTCACCAGAATTCGAACCCCACCAAGATGTTTACTACGTGCAGCTATAATATTAAAATCCTTTTTTCTTGAGTTATTATGTTCATAAATTTGGGTGTTCACGCCCCCCGACTGGCAGGGTGAACACAGTACCCCCTCCGCCACAAAAGGTTGTTCACAGTTCACAGGTGATTTCCTTTAAAAAATAAAATGCTGACTTTTAATGCTCTGGGAGTTTTCTTCTATCATCTTATTGTCGCATGCTACAGTTTCTTTTTTGTATTATAAGTGAGCAAGCTACACAAAAGAAGTGAGCGCACCCTCTGCACCAGGACATAAATGTCAGTAAATCAAAACTATGTCATTTAATCCCTGCAAAGCCTGAACCATTGAAATAATTGCCAGAGAGTTCTTTTTTTTCTTTTTTCTTTTTAAACTGGAAGGCTTAATAAACCTTCTGACAAATTTAAAAAAAAATAAAAAATGTAAAACAATTTACATACGAGTTCTAATTTACACAGTCTTACACAATTTGTGTAAATTGCACAATCTAGCTCTGGGGGTGGGGGGGTGGGGTGTAGTTGCTTCAGAGCAGAGGTTTTTCTACAGACTTTTCGGTGATAGCTGATAACGTGTAAAAGGGAAAACAAAAAACACTGTAAATCACACCTATTTGGATGCCATCCAAGGAAAAAAATAACAACAACAAGACTCAAACCTGCAGTAACATAATGTCATTTTGTCAGATAAGACCAAGAGTAATCTCTTTCACTCAGTAACAAAAGATGAAGCAACTTTTTCCATTGAAAACTTTGATGGGACCTAAGTTCTCATCATAAATAAACTCAACTCCTTTTGAAGCTTACATAAGAGAGAGTTCTCTACAGCAGCAGTGTAATTACTCTGAGGTGACAGTTATTTTTTTTTATGTTTATTTAATATCGACTTTACTTGTTGTTGCACATCAGCAAACAAATCTAAAATTGAAACATGCAAAATGTTTGGCAAAATGACTAAGTTATATCATCTGGGCAGGTCACATTAAACTAAAATTTTCAGCAGACACATACAAAATCGAAACAAATAAACAAACACAACCCAGACAAGACACAAATTAATCACATATATTACAGTATCCAAGGAGTCTGACACTAAGAAAAACAAATGGTGCCCACCCCTGTTCTGGTGCAACCTCTTAGAAAGAAAAACGTGGGAACGCCCCTGTACATAACATCGCTTTTCTGTTATGTGACGGGGGAGCAGGGAGGGGGTAGTTAAACTAAATAGACCTATTTGCGCCATGTACACTAAGACCTAACACGACCTTACGTCCACAACAACAGTCGCAGCACTGCCCTGTGTGAACGTCTAATCGAACTTTAACTCCTTCAAAAAGGCTGGTCGAGAAAAGCGGAAGCACGTGCAAAGGCAGTGTGCACTTGCAGTTTGTTAGCTAGCAAACAACGCTACTGATCCCATGCTGTGCGAATTCGTCCTTTTTAAAGAAACAAGGATTAAACACAATCACCCACAAACACACCAAATAACCTTGCAGGCGGTCACGAAGCTCCTCTTCCGTTGCCACTGCTGCAAACCTGAGTTGTTTTCTTAAACTCGCACGGCCTGCTCTGCTACAAGAAGGGTCATGTCTTCCGTCCATCAGTGCTGCGAACAAATGTCCTCAAACGTAATAGGTCATGACCTGTGTTCTTCCGCAAACTGTTGTTACAAATCTGCTTAAACCTCTGCTAAAGAAATCAGGGGACGGAGAGCTGTTTGCTCTTCCAGGTGACCCCTATAGCTGGTATGTTTACGTAGTTACCTGCTTGTACGACGATGATGGTGCCTTTAGGTCCTGAAAAAAGCGTTCGAATTCCAACAAATCACACACAACCAATGAGAAATTTTTAATAATGTAGAAGTTTTTACTCAATCAAAATGAATCCATAAACGTGGTTTATTGTTTGTTTGTTGTGTTTACCGGTGGCAGTCTATAAATGCACAATAAATTTGTCACCTGTAACTGACAGTTAAAACTTTATCCTTGAATAGTCCGAGGCGCATTGAAGGTCGCAGGGAAAGAGACGGTGGCGCTATACTGTCACGTGGGGCCTGTGCTTTTTAAAGTCACAGTGACTCATATTAGTGCTTCTGTGTGCACAAATGAATTCCTCATTAGTTCATGTATATAAACTAACTATGAAATACATTTTGAATAATTAATGTTTGACATATGGGACATTTTTTCTTGGTTTTAAGCCGTCGCAAATCCCACCTTATACTAATTTAGAGCACAACGGATATATTTAAATATATTGGTATCAGTTTGTGTTGTCTAATTTGGTCCAGTGTGAAAAATAAGTTTAATAAGTATGACCTCAGTCCAACGGAAGACCCAGTTGGGATAATCTTGAAATATTAAACAAATCAAATGACAGGGCCTTTTTAAAATAGGTAAAATTCTTCAGAATATAGATAGAAATAAAATTAGAGTGTTACCTTGGATGTTAAAACTTTTGTTTTTATTAGAAACCACTATTTGGATGTCAGTAAGCTATTAGATAATGAAAATTCCACAGTCGATACATATTAAGGCAGTCTGCCAATCATAAGCTAATTCACCCTTAATTTTTACACTGCAATTACAATATTATATAATAATATTATTACAATATTAACAATATGAATCATTACGTGCTAATTTACACAAAAAGTACTTATAAAAGATTCATCCAACCGTTATTCAACAATCATCCAGTTTAAGATCGGTGGGGGTGCGACCTATCGCAGCTCACTGTAAAACAGTCACAGTAATATATATTTTGGGTGTTTCTTTGTTTTTTTTTCTATAGTGTATAAACATGTCATCAAATAAAAGTTTGTCTGACATCTAACAACTGCACATGCATGGGATTAAAAAAAATGATGCCATAAAATATTTATAGTGTATGCTCATACTGACCCTGACTTACTGAGCTGGAATCAGTGGCTGAGGCAGGTAACAGCATCTCAACTTTTAGAATATTTACAGTATGCGATGCTCCTGATACATTTAAGATAATTTGGAAAGACTTTATGGACCATGTTAAAACATGCACAAACAGCCACACCTTACTCACACACACTCCCTATATTGAAATTTATTAAATAATAACTTTATGGCCTTCATCTCTGTCTTAGCTGCTGATCATAATACGATTAGAACATGGTTAACAAGATTCTTGTCTATGTCCACATATAAGTAAATCAGTCAGGCAGTGTTTATTCCAGACTGATGGTGGATAGGAAGAAAATCACATAAAATACAATAAAGAAGATAACAAATAAAATACACCCAAATTACTGTTGTCTCAGTGAAGACTGATAACATGCAGGGACAAACTTTATATCTGTTAAGCTCACAGTGATTACATTCTCAGAAGGGCCAAGCTTGGAGTTATATTTATACATGACATTTCTTGATAAGCTTTAAATATACTGGCTTCAGCAGTATAACATCTCTGAGCCACCTTAGTCTCTTCAACAACAATCTCATGGTGTCATTATGTGTTATATGAAGTTTTCTTAAGCTTGCTTTCCTGTAGTTCATACACAGGTGTTCTGTGTACAGTATGCTCTAAATAAAGAGATCTTCACTATATCTGTTCTGTTTGTGCATGTGTTATCCAACATTGCTAATAAATATCAGCATCATCTTAATTTACATGTAATAAGAGCTCCAGTATAACTGCTCTCATTACAGACATTCATTTTGAGTTTTTTTGTTTTTTTTAAAAAAATTGGATACCACTATTTGGGAGCTAATAAAATTAGCAGATATTACAATGAAACAACTAAGATTGAGGTAATTACTTGTTTATGTTTCAGGTTTTCTAAAATGTTATATTTAAATTTGCAAATGATGCAACTAATTATGACATAATTAATAATAATTACTAATTATGACATAATTTACACAACAGTTTAATTGGTAAACACCAAAAACCATTCACCAAATATATATTACGGATGTTTTCTTTTAATTACTCTACAAGCAGATGTATTAGTTATCACTCCATGGGTGAAAAACGATGTTCTTGTTAACAACCCTCACTTAATAAGCTATGCAATATGTTTTATAAATGTTGATATAACTCATAAACCACTATATTGTAGCTTAAAAGACTGTGTGAAACCTGTCTGCTCGGTGCTTACATTAACACAAGTCGTTCGTGTGTTGAAAGTTTTCTAAAATTACGGTTAAAGTTTGCAAATGAGACCTCACTGATTATGTGCAAATTTGCAAAAGGATCTCATTGAAAAACACTGAAAAACAGTGAACTAAATATATATTTTGAACGCTTGCTTCCCACTTGTCTGTAAGACATGCTATGGAAGAAAAATAGCACAACATTTTAAAAATGACCAGTGTATGAGATTAAAACAAACAAACAAACAATAAGATTTTGCTGTAAAAATGTTTTAATTTTGTCAGTAGTCGACCGATGGGCGTGGCCATAGATCTCTGTGATCTGATTGGTCGGCTCCGTGCTGCCTGCTCAGTAGTGAGAACGAGTCGTGTTGATTTCAGAAGTCATCATGGCGCACACTTCCCCAGTCAAAGGTAAAGGGATTTCTTCTCTTAACCTTCCGTTAGAGCTGATATGTGATCCACCGTTTAGCCTAAGACACACATGCCGCTTTTATAAACACGTCCATGTACTGAAAACTGCTGTCGTTAGCTTTTTAAGATTATATTCAGTGTACGCGGCGTCACACTGTCAGAGACATAAAAGCTAACGTTAGCTAGCTCGTTGATGCTCAGTGTACAACTAAACAGGGAAATTAGCTCATACCGCAAACCAGTGTTGTCTTTCTCTTCTTTCCGTTTTGTAACAGCTGTAGCGTGCACTATATAACAGTAGAGTTTGTGTCAAGTACCTTGCATTTTCTTATCGCTTTAAGATGTTCACCCGGTAGAGCGATAAGTAGTTGGTTAGGGAAGTGTGTGCTTCACGATAAGAGTCAGCGTTAGCAGCCTGTTAGCATTGAAGCCGTCTTGCTCTGCTTGTCATCAAGAGGCATGCAAAGGTGACATAATGTACGGAGACATTATTGTTATGTTGTTAGTAATTAACATTAGCATCAAAATAATATCGTTACTAAGTGTGATTTCACGGTATATTATCAGTGCGAGCTCTTTGGCTGAGATCTTTTGAAAACGGCTTTATAAATACAATACGATACAATGCAGTGACACCGACCGGCAAACACCCCCTATGGAAAAAAACAAAAAAACAATTAAAAAAAAAAAAAAAAGATCCAGACGATGTTTTAGCTTGGGCTGATTTTGCAGTAATTCAGTAATCTGCGTAGCAGTAATATATTTCTTTCAGGAAGCCCGCTGCTTTTATCGGTGGATACAAGTCTCCAAAAGGATCTGTCTCCACTTCTCAGGATTTCATAATGAGCCAGTGTTTGAGTTTAATAGTCTGTAATATGTTCTTTATATTTTCCATCCTCACAGTTTTTGCATACAGTTTGTAAGAGATGAGAATACCTGCTGGGCCTGAAAAGTGAAGCTACTTTGACCTGCTCCAGTAATCACATGGGGTTGGGGTCCGCATATTTGATATGGCTTATTGTTTTTTTTTACACCGGATGCCCTTCCTGACGCAAGCCCTCCAAGCTATTAGTGTCTGCTCTTGGGCTCGACCCCGGGATCTTTCATTTGTTAGGGGAATTTTAGAGGTTAAGAACTGAACTGGTGCATAAAAAGAAAAATAAACTGTGATGAAAATGATAGATATAGCACAGATGTTCCAATCATTTGGGTTTCATATTTAGACATATTTTCATTTAATTCCTTACGCTGGAGTTGGAGATGGCCATCCGTTGTTCTTGTGTTAGTATTTTAGTATCTGCATGGATAAAATTGAGCTAAGTTACATCTTGTTTGTTTGCTGCAACAGGAGCAATTGGATGCATTTAGAGGAAATATTGCAGATAAGGCCAATAAGAAACCCCCAGTATGCCACTGATGTATATAAACAGATTTGTAGGATTTCACTGAATGGTTTTATATGTGTTTATTTACATTTAATTTTAAAATAAGTGCGGGGCCTTTTACTCCTTTTAGGATTCCTTAAATATACTCTTTGAATTTAGGAATCAAATTCTACAAGGGAGTCTTTATGTTAAAGGTGGATCGTTTTGAGTTAGTTCTGCTGTGTTGAATAACTGTTGTTTATTTTTTTTTTAAAAGAATGTTGCTTTCAAAGTTAGAAATCTAAGCGTTAAAGTTACAGCATGATCTCCTGTTGAGCGACCACTGAGCAATCCTGTGCCAAGAATGCTCTCTGTGTAGAGGTTTACCACTCATTCAGCTTAATTTTTTCACAAATTCAATCAATATTTAACAGGTAAATCCTGATTGGACAGCCCTCAAGATTTTGATCCCAACCTGTCATGTCATGAAGTGCAAATGGGCTTATTCTTAGTTTAGGTTCAGCTAACTACATTCTACAGGGGTCATTTTTACTATGCTTAAAGATGAGAAAAGAAGTATTGAAACAAAATTTATATCGTCTGCTTCTCTTTTTCTGTACTGCATTTTCATGTAGTTCATTTGTAGCATCCATTCTGTGGCTTTTCAGTCATAGACTAACCAAGAAACATATGTAAAATATCACTTCACGCAGGGGTGTAAAACATATAGCTAGAGGGCGAGAACCAGCCTTCCAAAGGGACCAGTCTGACCCACTGGATCCACTTTCTAAAGTATGACGCCAGGAAGCTTAGTGTTGTAAGTTGTTAAAAATTGATTAAAGCACTTTTATAGCCATGACCTTTTATACCACATTAAAGGTAGATGGTTAAACCAAAGAGCTGTGCTCACATGTTTTATTTCTCATGACAGTAGACTGGCAGCATGTGGAAAACCCAAGACATGTTTTTCAAATTGCACCTACTGCTCTAAAGACACATCAGGCCGGTTGTTCATGGTTCATTAAATGGGAACATTTTGAGGCTGCATTTCTTTACTCTAAACAAAAAAGAAATATGTTATTTTTTATATGTAAAGAATTTGACACCTCTGATCTAAAGTGAAGTTTGAATACACAGCTACTGATTGTGAATGGACTGGTTCTTTTGAAGCCCTTTTCAATTCGAGCACTCAAAGTACTTTATACCACACTCATTTAGTTAGATGAACACGTTGGAGAGAATTCAGTATTAGTATGTTGCACAATGTTGCAATTGGTATGCTACAGCCCCTCGCCTAATGACCACTATCACATGACATGTAAAAACACAATTGTAAGCCTCCAGCCAGTCAGGTGTCTTAATTCTTTCCCTCATAAAGGTGACCTCCCCTGTACTCTTAATGATGATTTTTGACAGTATATGTCAATAAAGTTCAATAAGTTCCAGGTTTTTAAAAGGGTAGCCCAAGTAAGCAGTGTAGGTACACATTACTCCAACTACTGCGCACACAGTCACACACAGTCATTTTGTTCTAGAAACAGGTCTGATGTCCAGAGAGGAAAGAGTGTGTCCTTGTCCTTAAATAACTCATCATATAAATGATAAATGCACAGATGCTTATTGGTTAAAAAGTGGGCTTGAAAGAAAGAAAGCAATAGTGGAGATGACCGTTAAGTGGGGAAGCATAGGAAAAAACGAGATCAAAAAAGCAGCACAAGAAGCACAGACAATGGCTTCAGTGGAGAATTTTCATTGTTTGTAACACTTCACTTTTTTTGGTTCCCATGCCGGCAGGAGCTAAGCTAAGGGGCCGAGAAACAATAGTAGCCAACAAACTGGCTTTTCAACATATTTTTCACGCAGCCCCTTTGATGAGTTTGCAGCTCAAACATGTTGATGATGGTCATCAAAGCTCTGCATGGGACTGTTCTTCAGCCTTGGTGGTCCCTTAAGTACTCTAAAGCCTAACCTGATCAAAGTATTAGATGTCATTTTCTAAATGAAAAAAAAAGGAACTAAAAATAACTGAAACTATTGTTTAGATAAAAATCAATTTTCTTGCCTTCATAACATGGGGTTAGAGCAGATGGAGTACTTCATGTGAGTCAGCAGGTAGTTAAGTTTACTTGACTATTTGTATATTTCTCAGGCATCAGAGTTTTATTTTCATGAGTGTATTTTTATTTCTTTTCCTTTCTTGCTGCAGAGCACCCGTACAGCCATCTAATCGACACACTGAAAGATGGCCAGATCAAGTTCTTCAATCCATACAAATTAAACGATCCCCGATATGGTGAGTTCAGGCCCTCTGACTGAAATGTTTTTACAGGATATGATGTTTTAAAGACACTGCAAACTCTTTTGTGTCTCAGGATAGTTGTGTAAGGTAAAAGGATTGTCTTGAAGTAACACTTAAGAGGCATTGGTGTGTTGGCACTTTCATTTGTCAACAAATTCTCAGAGCACATCTCGACAATTAACAGTTATCTAACAGGGGCGGTTAATAAAGTGTTAGGCCTAATTACCCACTGTTTGCTGTGGGAAATAACTGTTTTGTTTGCTCTGTGCAGACAAGCTGCCTCTATCCATCCGTGTCTTACTGGAGGCAGCAATTCGTAACTGTGATGGCTTTTACACAAAACAAGAAGACGTCCAGAACATCTTGCACTGGCAGCAGGAGCAGAATAAAGCCGAGGTGCCATTTTCTCCCGCTCGGGTCCTCCTGCAGGACTTTACGTGAGTTTCACAAGGCTTTCTTTGTATCAGCGCTGTGGTCTGTGTGTTGGGAAAACAGGAGATGAAATCAGTTTATCTTCAGTTGGAGAAAGCAGAATGGATAGATGAGTGATAAGATGTGGGTGACGCAGGTGACCCACCAGCAATTAGCTTATCAGATCCTTTGTCATCTTTCTTTGTTTTCTGCCATAAACAAGTGTATATATATATGTGTGTGTGTGTGTGTGTGTGTTTATATACATTTCCATTTATGTCCTTTTACAGTGGTATTCCTGCAATGGTGGACCTGGCAGCCATGAGAGACGCTGTGGCCAAACATGGTGTGGATCCTAGCCTGGTCAATCCTAAATGCCCTACAGACCTCATAGTAGATCACTCATTACAGATTGATTATAGCAAATGGTATGTTTGTGTTTATATTAACTGTTTTTGTGAATGTGAATTCTCTGTTGATTATCATGGAGAGTCAGATTGGTAAAAATATATTGTCGCTGCCTTGCCTCATGAATTTAATGTTTCTTTTTACATTTTTACTCACAGTGCCATACAAAATGCTCCCAACCCTGGTGGAGGGGAGGGTCCAAGCCAGGGGCCCTCTCGCTCAGTACACTCCAGGCCTCCGTCCAGAGGGGGCGCACAGTGTGGAGGCCAGCGGGGCTCCTGCAGTAAAGCAGCCTGCAGCGACTCCCCAGGTGGATCTCCAGCCTCTGTCCAACAGATTGAGAATACACCTCTCCTCTGCCCTTTCCACCTGCAGCCCGTCTCTGAGTAAGTTTTAAAGGATGCTGGGGGGAGGGGCTAATATGCACCATGAGGATGATTAAATGAAAACAGCAGTTGAATACAGTAACTGAGCTGTTGTGCAGTTATGTTTATGTGTTGATAATACATTAAATCAGATGATTTTACTGGCTGAGGAAATTGTGCAGCCTTTGAAATTCTCGCAGATGTGGTGTTTCTGTTTGCAAAATGACCTGAAGAGCATGAGAACATCTGATTATCATGAGTTGACATACGTCAGTAGAAGTTGAATTCCCCCTTTCGCATGTTTGCTGATGACTTATATTCCTTTTTTTTCTGCAGAGTTGAAACAGCTTTGAGAAATCAGGAAATGGAACTGATCAGAAACAAAGAGAGGCTTCAGTTCTTTAAGGTAAAACAAGAAAAATGACTGCTGCTGCTGCAGTCTTTATATGATTTGTAGTTTTTATAACCGAGTAAAAAAGAAGTCAGTTATGGGTTATGTAGCGAAACAATTTTTAAATGAATAAATGCTAAAATCTTTGATACTGTTCCCAAACAGTGGTGTTCAAAAGCATTTAAGAATGTGAACGTGGTTCCTCCGGATGTTGGTGCAGTCCACCAGTTGAACTTGGAGTATCTGTCCAGAGTGGTGCAAGTCAGTGACGGTTTCATCTACCCTGACAGTGTGGTGGGAACCGACTCTCACACCACCATGATTAATGGCTTGGGCATCCTTGGCTGGGGTAAGAGATTTTCCAATATTTTGACAGTTGTTGGCATTTTGTAAACATGAGAAAATGCTCAGTGGCTGTAATGTACACCTGTGTTTGAATAGCTATTCTGAGAAATGAGAGGAGGCGATAAAGAGACACAAATAAGTCACATACTAAAAGGGCAGCAAATACAAAAACCGGATTATGTCCAGGACGGTAACTTTGCAATGCAAACTTCTCTGCTTCTAAATTTACACTCTAGGTAAAAACAAAATGGGACACTGATATGAATACAGATGTATTACAGATATATCCACCACAGAGGATAAGTGGTGCATCAGTATGCAGTACATGTAGGGAATTCAAACAGAAGGTAGTTATGACATTTTAGAAAATCATGGAATGATGGGTAAATTAAGCACTGTGAAATGATTCTTGGAGAAATTGTGGGGCACATTGCCTTAAACCAAACATATTTTGGAGGATGTATTTAAGGCACTTAAACAATTCCTTGGTCAGAAATCTGTGGAAGTTTTGACTCAAATAATACAACATTTTCTAGGGATAATGTAACAATTAATTGCACCACTTAGATCAGCGGTCTCCAACCTTTTTTGTGCCACGGACCGGTTTATGCCCGACAATATTTTCACGGACCGGCCTTTAAGGTGTCGCGGATAAATACAACAAAATAAAACTAGTACCGGTAACAGTTAACGATAAAAACGATAACAAAATAAACCCTAAAACCGATTAAAAACCCTGAAAACTATACATTTCACACCTGAGCCTCAACTCTCGCGGCCCGGTACCAAACGACTCACGGACTGGTACTGGTCCAGGGGTTGGGGACCGCTGACTTAGATGGTTTAAACCTGATCCTTCACCGTATAATATTTTGGCTGAGAAAGCCCATGGAGACTCTCACTTAGAGAAATGATTAATGAATAATATAAAGATAATAAATTATATAAAGATTAGGTTTTGCAAGCAGGTGAAACTGGTATGATGTTGTAATCGTAGCCATGTGCCGATGGGAGGGTAAAGTTCTCCAGCTGATGATGCACTGATTTACATAAAGCAGAAGCAGTCAGTTCATTTAGGTAATGACCAGCATACTAATGAAAGCAGCACAAATTAGCAGGTCAAAAATGAGCAGATGCATTAAGGGATATAGCAACATGCTAACCTAAATAATCAAGTGTAAGTGTGTGTTTTTATGCATGCACTGTGTTTTAGAAACATTGCGATGTTTCAGATTAAAAAAAGTTGAACGTCGTCTGTAAGGAACTGCTGAAGACTGTGTGTGATCTGACTGTTTAGGAGGAGTGCTGCTTTATTCTAGACTGTTCCACTGTGTAAACTTTAAATCTTCTCAAATCTCAGTTGACAGTTGTGCAGAAGAAGAAGACAAAATATTTTCTGTCAGATTGTGATCCATATGCACAGAAAGAAATTATTAATATGCCATGTGTGTAAAGTAGGATTCAGACAATAATCTAACACACTTAAAAAATAAAAGTTGTTCTATGTGTGTGCACTGCTGAGAAAAGACATGCAGAGACGTATTCAATGTGAAACAATTTTTGTAACTAAATGTAGTTACAAATGTAACTAAAAACACTAAAAGAACATCCATATCCACACTTTTCACTCACAATATTGACCCTGCGCCCTTATAGGAAATATTGACCGGAGCTTTTTAACATCAGAAGAGTTTTTTTCGCTGGTGCAGACAGAAAGTGAAATAAAAATTAAGATAAAAACTCTACAATTTTTACCATATTTCTCTCTCAGGAGTCGGGGGAATTGAGTCTGAAGCCATAATGCTGGGCCAACCAATATCTCTGACTCTCCCTCAAGTAGTGGGCTGTAAGCTGGTGGGCTCCATTAACCCGTTGACCACATCCATAGACATCGTCCTCGGTATCACAAAGGTCAGTCTTCTCTTATGTTTCTTTATGTGTTGAGAGAGCAGAGCTGTGGTATGAGGATGCACCGATGTGATGCTTGGATCACCTATAACTCTGACCCTCACTCACAAAGCAAGGTTGACCTTCAATGGCAACAGGCCAATCAGATTTGATTATGTATAAATAGTAATGAAATAAAATCTGAAATAAAATATGATATGAAATACATTTTTTACTTTATCTAATTTACTAAATAAAAATAGTGTATTCTTTTATTTGTTTTATGAAGCAAGAGGTGATATTTAGGTGCCACCTGACATTGAGATACAGCGTGAGAAACACAATTAATCAGTATAACACTGGTATTGGTCAGTACTTTTTAAGGCAAGAACATGTTTCGACACTGGTTTGGTGCATATTTACTTTGTAAGAGGCAGGTGTTTGTAAAAGTGTAATTTTATCATTGTAAACTATAGAAATCAACGAAAAAACTGAAGGATGATTCTGTTGTATAAAAGTCATCTTGTTTGTTTATGTGTAATTATTTCTTGTGCTTTCTTTTTCTAAATTTTTTTTGTCCAGCACTTACGGCAGGCTGGGATCGCTGGGAAGTTCGTTGAGTTTTTTGGACCTGGAGTCTCCCAGCTGTCAGTCCCCGACCGAACCACCATTGCCAACATGTGCCCAGAGTACAATGCTACTGTCAGCTTCTTCCCTGTCGACCAAGTCACACTCAAGCACTTTAAAAAGACAAGTGAGTTAGTCACAGCTTCTGTTTATTTTTATTATTTACTGTTTATTTTATTTTATTTTTTAGTTTCCCAGGCCAACATGTAATTTTACACCATTCCAGATTTTACCCAGGAAAAACTTGAATTGTTGGAGTCTTACATGAAGGCTGTAAAACTTTTCCGAAGCTATGATGACCCTTCAGAAGACCCCCAGTACTCTGAGGTAATTTGTCCAAGATGTGATCTCTAAAAGTATCTATTGAAAAGTGCAGACTTTTAGAGATTTAATTTTATTAATAACTTTACAGTACATTGCCAAAGGTTGAAATAATGAGGTCATAGTTTTTGCAAATGATCCTTGTGAGCCTAAAACTCAGTTTCAGACCACCACTGTATTCCCCAACTGGTTGGCAAGTTGCTAGGTGAAGTTGGTTGCAAAGAGGTATGTTGCGCTGCACTGAAAACCTCCTTGGGATTGCTTTGGTAGCAGTTTGCCATGGTTGACCATAGTCTGAAGGAAAGACGCCAAATTGTCTGCAAACACTTGCCGACCACTGGCCGAGCATCAGTGGAACTGTGAAACGTGCCCTGCACACTGGAAACAGAGAATGTCCGGCTCCAAAGTTAAAGCTGCGCCTTTTGAAACATGTTGGTTGTGCCAATAAGGCACAACTTTTGCTTGAAAGGTAAACGGGTTCGATTTCCACATTTACTTCACCTTTTCAGGTTTCATTACTCAGCAAATAGTTGGCCAGTGTTTAGCAGAGAAGTCTGCTTCATACATGAAAACTATGGGGAACAGCTGCAGTCTAGCAGAGACCACAGTAATCACAGGGAACCTCAGGGAACCACTCGCCAACCAGTTGGGGAACAAATGGAGCCTTTGGGGGGGCTTACTGACTGACTTCTAGGCCTGTGTCACCGAGGCCTAATATGATTGATTTAGGAACACAATTTTGACTGTTGGCACAGAAGCCCCACCCACGCTTTAGCTAGCCAATCAGAAGATGGCTGGCTAGAGGAAGAGGAACTAAAACTGGTTGTTTTAGACAGTGGGTAATTTGAGGGGCAAGATATATTTGTAGTTGAAAAAGTATGAAAAGTAAAACTGTGAATCATTTAAAGTAAATTAAGTTGAGGCCAAGAATACAAATGTGGAGATATGTGATTTTGAATTAAAAGTAATAGATTGTGGTGTTCTGTTGATATGAATGTTTTTATGAAGTTAAAAAATGTAGTAATGACACTCTGACAAGCCCTATAAAAGCTATGTTTGCAAATAGCACCCTAGGGGTCAGAAATAGAGGTCATAATGAAAGAAATTACAACTACTGATCTTTGTGCAGGTGATTGAGTTCAACCTGAGCTCCATGGTGCCCTATGTGAGTGGACCGAAGAGGCCGCAGGACAGAGTGGCTGTCAGCAGTATGAAAGAAGACTTTCAGAGTTGTCTTGATGAGAAGGTAAAATGCAAAAACTAAACAATATAACTTTCAAGTTAACTCTTGTGTATTTTGGTTTTCAGTTAAGCTGCAGGATTTGCAGTGTAATTATATTTTCTTTGGTTTGTCTTTAGGTGGGTTTTAAAGGCTTCCACATCGCTAAGGAGAAGCAGGAGATCCGTGTTCCTTTCTTGCACGGTGGTCAGGAGTACCAGCTGTCCCATGGCTCAGTGGTCATCGCTGCTGTCATCAGCTGTACTAACAACTGCAATCCATCTGTTATGTTGACTGCAGGTAAAGGACTGACTCAAAGAAAGAGCCAGAAAAAGTGCATTTTCCCCTCAATTCTAACATAAAAGCTCTAAAGCTTGGAGCTTTTGGTATCATTTTTTAGGGGATATCAAAGTGTCACATCACAATGTCATAGCAGCATGATGTGTTTACTTTTCCTTGTGAACACAACAAGACAAGCCCAGACATGTTCTGACAACAAGAGCCTGGTGACAGTCTCTAATGATATTTAGTAAAAATGGAGCTACTTCAGCCCTCTAAGAGAGCACCATGCTTTGCAAATAGAAAGAGCTAGCAGTGGATGGAAATTACTGAAGCGGTTAGATGGTGGAAGCGCAGCTGATTAGAAAGTTTGACGCAAGATGCAACATCACAGAAAATAAGTCTCTTTTATTACATGAGAATATTGTGCAGCTCCTGATGAGTTACAAGGTTAGTTAATGTTAAACTAAAGTGTTAAACAGTAATTTTACACTTCATTATTAATGTTTTATAACTTCTAGGGAAACAATGGCTACTTTTGTGGTTACATTTAACTTTTGTTGTGTCACTGTCGCTGCTGCTGACACTTTATTTTAATAGAGTCACACTTTGAATTAGGTGGTGTGTCATCACTCATGCAAGCTCAGTGGAAGATATCTTCGTTTATTTAAACGTATAAATCCTGCTGCCTGCAAGCATCAACAAAATGTTGTTCATTATTTTATATTGATATGAATATTATTATTGTAAATTTCTTGAAATAACTTTTAAGTTATATTGCACACCCATATCAGCATCATGTTGCCTGTTTTCACTGGCACTCTAAATTATTTTACAGTCTGCAGCACTGCATAACGTAGAGTTATTTGTGATTGACAGGGCTTCTGGCCAGAAAGGCTGTAGAGGCCGGGCTTCTCGTCAAGCCTTATATTCGGACCAGCCTGGCTCCCGGAAGTGGCATGGTCACGCACTACCTCAATGCCAGTGGAGTCCTGCCTTACTTTAATAAGCTGGGGTAAGTGTATGTACACAGCAAGAACACAGACAGACACAAATATCTCTTTAGCACCATGGCAATAACCTGGAATAAACAGGTATTTGCAGGTCTGAGGAGGTATGACCTGTAACTGAACACTTAAATACTGCCCAGGTAGTAGTAAACACATAATAAAGTGGTTTGAGTCCTCCAGGAGAGTAGAAAAGCACTGTATAGGAATCAGTGTATTTAAATGGTTAAAAGTGTATTTCTACAAAAACTTAAGGTTTTTATGTATGTATGTATTGTGTGAAGTTAGTCTAATGTCTTATGTAAAGCACTTTGTTTTGTCTAGTTACAAAGAAATGTAAACATGAAGCCTCAGTCACACAAGCCTAAATGCTGGCTGGCATCTTTGATAACTAGGGAAAGATTTATATCCCTAACTGATTGGCGAGTGGTTGCTAAAGTTTGCTGGATATCACTGGGTGAACCAGCACTCTCCGTTTCCAGTCTACGCTGCAGTTTGTCAAGTTTCACTACCATTTGGCAGTTGTTATCGTCCATGCAAACTACAGAGAACCTGGTAGTACAGAGGAACCTACAGAGAACAAAGCAATCATAAGGAGGTTTTTGGTGAAGCACAGTTAGTAGTTTTCTGGGTGTGGCTAAGGTTATCAGCACTAGCACCAGCAGGCCTCTTTCCTTTCAGATTAATGTGGTTGCAAATTGCTCCATTTCAGCGGTTCTGTACCAGTTTACTGAAATAAACCTACATACTAATGTGGATTTGTTTGACTGTTGTTCACGTTGCTTGTGTGAGAGAGAGCGGTGCTGTGGGCCGGGTTCTGTAACATCTTAGACGAGTAGTTTAACCGCCGTTTTTATGTAAATAAAATATGAATAACTAAATGAACTGATCTTGTCTGTTGCCGACTGCTGCAGGGTATAGCAACATTTAATCTAGCCGCGGTGTTTTGCACCCATCCAGTGTTTATAAAATTGGGTTCACCATGAAAGCATGAGGATAAGCTTCTAAAAGGCATGTTACTGTCACAACACAACCTTTAACAAATCTGCCCAAAATTACTGTTTTAAGAGCCAAACAATACATCAACTTTACCGAAAGCCCTTCATGAATGTATTTATGACTTTATGTTCATTTTAAGTTCTTGCATTAATGTTCATGACCAGATAGCTGCATGGTTTAGAAGTAATAAGTTTGGAGCTTTGTCAGCATTGTGATCTAAACCAGTAAAAACTTTGAGCTTGTGTTAATTACTACCTGTTCGATGCAAGGTTTGTGTGCTAAGGTGGTGACGCAAAAGACGCCGGAATGATTCATATCCTTTAAACAGACCTGTGTTGCCATTTCCATGACAGGTTTGAGGTGATTGGTTATGGCTGTGCCACGTGCGTGGGGAACACGGCGCCATTGCCAGAAGCTGTTGTGGATGCAATCAAACAGGTAGGATCCTCATTGGGCTGAAAGGAGCTGCTGATGCTGTTAGAGCAGTCAGAGCTTCATGATCTCTTTTGTTCTAGGGTGATCTGGTGGCCTGCGGCGTGCTGTCTGGCAACAGGCATTTTGAAGGGCGACTGTGTGACTGTGTGCGTGCCAATTACTTGGCGTCTCCTCCCCTGGTGGTGGCTTATGCTATTGCAGGCACTGTGGGAGTCGACTTTGAGAAGGAGCCTTTAGGTAAGAAATGCGCTCTATTAAAGGGTTTTACCTCAGAGCTGAGGGTCGTCAGAGGATTTGGCAGATTACACTGAAGGGGCATGTTGTGATTCTATGTTTTGTATAAGCCAAAGAAAACCTTTATTGCTAGAAATATTAAAAAAAAGACATCCTCTCGTGTTTGTATTTACATTATTTCATTTTCTCAACACAACTTGAAAAATTCTTAAATAAATTCTTACAAATTTGGTTTCTTGTTTGTTTGAGTAGGTTTGACATCCGATGGGAAAGAGGTGTATCTGCGAGATATCTGGCCGTCCAGAGAGGAGGTCCAACAGATTGAAGAGGACACAGTATTCTCCTCCATCTTTAAGGATCTAAGGGGAAGGATGGAGGTCAGGATATGAGCTTTATTACTTTTCTTCAACTTCTAATGCAGTTGCTGCACAGCATGAGCAGCAGTACGGTGCTCCTTCTGTCTGTCTGCACATTTGGAAACAATGCACCTAAAAAAATGCTTTTATTCAGTAGTTTGAACAGATCTGAAGTAGAACATTTCCTTGTGTTTTCGATCTGAGAGAGAGAGTGTGGAAACTGATTGATCCTGAATTGCTAAAAGCGTGACACGGATGACTGGAAAACACTCTTTGCTTTTTCTTTTTTTAATGTGATTTCTTTCTGTCTTTCAGAAAGGGAACACATTTTGGAAAAATGTTGAATGTTCAGACTCTCTTCTTTTCCCCTGGGATCACAAGTCCACATATATCCGATCACCGTCTTTCTTCAGCAAGCTGGTGAGCGCTCTGTGCTGCACATCCTTTGACTGTGTGTGGACCTTAGAGGAGATGTTTTTACTTCCCTAGTGTTAAATGTTTGAATGCTTCCGTTTTCAGAGTAAAGAGGTGCCTCCTCCTCAGTCAATAGAAAACGCACATGCCTTACTGTTCCTTGGGGACAAAGTGACCACGGACCACATTTCACCAGCGGGCAGCATTGCAAGGGTCAGCGCTGCTGCCAAGTACCTAATGAGCAAACGGTCAGTTTCAGCCTTCAGCCCTTGTGGACACATACACTTAAATCTTTCAAGGCAGCTTCAGTTGGACAGCTTTGTAATCAACCAACGTCAGGTTTTCAAAGATGATGGCAATGGTTAAAACTTGGGTTTAAATGTTTGACGCTCTAAATGAGAACATTTCAGCACATATTTAAAATCCAAAGGAATAAGTGGTGCAAAGGGATTTGTAGTTAAGTTATCTGCTTCATGGTCTGATCGTCCCCCTGTGACATCATCCACGACTCGTGGCATTGCTGCATCACAGAGCAGCAGAGGAGGTTAGCGTGCATCTGTTTGTGTTAGCACTATCCATCCTCCATAACACACAAACGTAAAACACAAGTTTATTTCTCACCTAACTGTGTGGAGATGCAAAATGAAACTATAGTGAGGCAGATTTGATTTATTGGTCTGGTGATAATAACAGTTTAATGCATCAGTGAGGAAATGAATTAAAAATCAGCTCAGCTGGCGAGCCGTCACCATTATTGAATCAACCATAGGAGTATGGAGGGAAATCCAGGGTTTCTTTCAGCAGAGTTCATACATTATGAACCTCCAGCATTTCGAATTTAAAGTAATGTTTGCAGAGACGATCAAATGAAATCTATCAAGAAAAGCAAGTCTTGTAAACCTGCATTATGGTGAGATCTTTTTCACTTTGAAAATTGAAAGATAATTCAACTCGTTTCAATTTCATTTCTATAGCATAAAATCACAGCAACAGTCACCTCAAGATGTTTTTTATTGTAAGAAAACGATTCTACAGTAACAAAGAGAGAACCCCAACAATCAAGACAAACCTCTGAGCAAGCAGTTGGCGAAAGTAGGAAGGAAAAACTCCCTTTTAACCTGATATTGACTAATATTGTTGACTTTGGAATTGTTCCTCAGACTGACACCGCGAGAATTTAATTCATATGGCGCTCGCAGAGGGAATGACGCCGTGATGACCAGAGGCACGTTTGCCAGCATCAAGCTCCAAAACCGATTCATCGGAAAGCCAGGCCCGAAGACTTTGCACATTCCATCAGGCCAGACAGTAAGTGCAACACAACCTCAATGGTTTCCTTTTAACTTTTGACAAATATTGGGCTGTTTTGGTTTTGCTGATGTACTCACTCGTGCTGCATGAGCTGGCTGTTACCCGGGGCGGGTCTGTGACCTTTGGGTGGCTGCATCTGTGTGTCTAGCACTGCTGATTGCTGCAGGCTCAAGCCAGACTCGGTACTGTGTTGTTTCTGCTGTGTCAGAGCAGCTAAAGATAACTGCTCTCTCTTCCTGTGTCTGCTCAGCTGGATGTCTTCGAGGCAGCTGATCGCTATCAGAGAGACGGCATTCCCCTCATCATCCTGGCAGGCAAAGATTACGGCTCTGGAAACTCCAGGGACTGGGTGGCCAAAGGACCGTACCTGCTGGTAAACAAGCTGCAGTTTTTATAGTTGTAATTTAGCAGAGTTTACACTACAGTAGGTTGACCCACTGTGGAATTTGGAAATGGCCGTACATGTTCAGCAAACTGTGTTCCACTGTGTTTCTACTTCCTTGCTTTTGTTGTGGTTGCAGGGGGTGCGTGCGGTGATTGCTGAAAGCTTTGAGAAGCTGCACAGGAACCAGCTGGTAGGAATGGGGATCATGCCGCTCCAGTTCCTGTCAGGCCAGAACGCTGACTCACTGGAGCTCAGTGGCAAGGAAAGATTCAGCATCACCCTGCCGGAGAGCCTGAGTCCAGGGCAGGAGCTTACCGTCAAGGTATGCAACACTTGCTGCATTTTAGCCTCTGCAAAGCTAAAGTTATTTTTAAGCTCTAAACTAAATGATGAAACATGTCAGTGACAAATGTGCTAAAATCCTGATTAGTTATTTTAATTCTTAGTCTCACTTTATGTGTTTGTCCACAAATTAGTCCCTCTCTGCAGTTTACTAGTCATGTTCGGGTCTCCTTGCTGAGTGAAGTGAAACGTGTGTTTTGTGTTTTCTGTTGCAGACCAGCCAAGGAAAGTCCTTCTCCGTCACCGGCCTGTTTGACAGCGACACGGACGTTATCTTGTTCCAACACGGAGGGCTCCTCAGATACGTTGCTCGGACTTTGCTCTGAAAGAACTGCAGCCCCTTGGCATTTAATGTCTTCATCATGGACGAGAAAAGCTCACAGAGCTGGATTAGCGTCTCCAGACTTTAGCGGAACGTCAGTTTTAAGACCCCCGCAGCTTCTAAATCACTACACACAGCTGTTTCAGCATTTAAAAGGGCACCCTTTCTCCTCAGAAGATCATCCAGGCTTGAGAAAAATGGTGACTGTCACTCAGTAAGGAGATTGTATCCTAGACTAACTGCTGAACATAGTTTTTGGTGTTTTATCATGCTGAAAGGACTTTTCTTTCGACACGGAGATGAGCCAAGAAGAAATTGATCCTCCTTCATTTAACTTAAAAAAAAAGAGAAGAAGAATTTGGCCAAAGGCTGAGATGGTGGTAGGTACGATGGCATGAATACTTTGTTTTTAGAGCGTAGTACTGCTCTTTCACCCCCCAAACAACAACAAAAACCATCCAAGTTGAATTTTATGAATTTCAGAAATTTGCAGAATTGATGTCACTTCCCTGTTTTCAGTGCTGTTAAGATTTTGCTAATCAAACCTGTTGCAGAAAGTACACTTGCCTCACTTTTAATTGTGGAAAAATGTGACATTTCTTCTTTTTGCTGTTACTGGTCTTTTCCCTTCATAAAGATGGCTTGTATTACAACTGACAGTGCTCGGCATCACATTAAAGGTTAATTAAAACACTCTTTCAGCATTACCAGGTAAGCTCTTCGCTCTGTTTCCACTCTTGCTGCTAAGCTAAGCGAAATGACTGCTGGCCAGAGCCCGAAGCTTAATTTAAAGAACTGTGTTGAATCTCCTTAGAGTGACTTTTACAGTGAAGACAGTGATTTATAAACAGTTTTTGGTCAAAAAAAGGTGCTGCAAAACATATCTGGGCCTTATAATGAAGGAGACGCTGCTTAGTAAAAATGAGCTTTTCAGAAAAGAATTAGGGGAACACTTACATCACACACTCAGTCAGGGTATTGTTGGCTGAAACATGGAGGCCTGTGCAACTCTCCAGGGATAAACTTTCCCTGACAATCACTGACCTGCTGTCAGACCAGTCATGCTGGATGATGGTGTAGGCACAGCTTCTCCAGACTCTGTCACGTGTGCTCAGGATGAAGCTTGCTGTCATCTGCAAAGAGAATAAGGTGCCAGAAACTTCCTGTTTCTGGTGTTTTTTGTTGAATCCCAGTCAAGCTACGCATTGCTGGGCAGAGAGTACTGGTCCCACTAAAGCCATCCTCATGGAGTCTGACAGTTGGGACACCTGAGTAGTCTGATGGGGGTCATTTGTTTTGGGGCTCTGGCAGCGCTTGTCCTGTTCCTCCTTGCATAAAGGAGCAGATAGCGGCCCTGATCTTGTATCAAGGACCTTCTACAACCCTGTCCAGCTCTCGTAGAGTAACTCTCCTGGTATCTCCTCCACACTCTTGACTGTGCTGGGAGAGCAAACTTTCTAGCATTGGAACGTTTAGATGTGACATGCTGGAGGAGCTGGACTACCTGTGCAACCTGAATGGGCCGCAGGTACCGTCTGATAGGCCACCAACAAAAAGCAAAATTAGAGAAAAGTCAATCAGGAGACCTCCAACCTGTGTTTTGTCATCTCTCCAATGAACCTGTTGGTCTTTGCTCCCTAACAGAAGTGACTGATAATCGTAAAGTTTGCCTGACTTTGTGTTGTAATGTATTGATCAAGTGTTCCCTTAATTTTTTTTTTTTTGAGCAGTGTAATTAAAACTTCACCATGTTTGACTACTCTGCAGTGAGATGTTCATCATTCTTTGGAACTTAACTTTTTCATTTGTGTAAAATTAATATTAGTGATCACCAAGGCATAAAAACTGCATGTATGAAATCAGTAAAACAAATCTCATTTAAAACTCGCTAAAAAAAAAAAAAAAAGACCTAACCTTGCCTTACCTAGTATAGAATAAATTAGTGTAGTTCTTATAAAAACAGTGTAAGTTTGTTTTCTAGATCCAAATCTCTGCATGGACTAGCTGTTTATTCCATTTCACACCTGTTGAGGCAGCTACTTCTCAAAGTTATATTAAAATGACGTCACAGTAAATCGGCACGTCGGAGAAAAAAAATTACACACTTGAGTCGTTATTCTTTATGAAATTTCCAAGTGTAAACAGTGCAACTTTTATTGATTTGAATTAAGTTTCTATGACACAGTGCATATTGCTGACATTGCTCTGCACCTTTAACCACACACCAACAACCTTGTTTTTATTCAATGATGTAAAAATAAAAGCAAAAATAGTTATTTATCTAACCGGCAAAGAAATGTCTGCAAGTTAAAAGAAAGCCGTAATGACGACGAAGGATACAGTGAAGCGCAGTCGCTGCACACCTTCAGTTTTTACATGAGTGCAAATGTGACATTAAAGCTGTAATCAAAAGGGATGGCAGTCCTGCCACGTAAAGCTGTGACGCAGGTTTGTTAAAAATACACGAAGAGACTAAGAAAGAATACACTCCACCGTCAGCGTGCGTACTGAAGCCATTAATCTTTTGTTTGCCAATCAGCGTCGTCCATCCAGCCCCGAGTAGTCCAGTTCGGCTCTTGCAGGACATCTCGTTGCCTCCTTTCTGATAAATCGCGGACAGCATTTTGTGTCTTTACGCCAATCAGCAAGTGAAAACGTCAAACATCTGGTGGTACCTCCTCTGGGTTTTGTCTGGTGTATGTCCTTTGAAATTAAAGGAACTGTGTGGCTACTTTATGTGAACAAACGGGTGTTTACATTCACTGCTTCAAAGAAAACTTCATCTTGGATTTTTTTGATCACAAGCGATGAATGCCATAAAACACTGACAAAGGCTGCATAAACAAACTGGATAAAAAAAAAAAAAAATGGACGTCCATGTGAAGCCAAAACTTCTGCACAAATGAAAGGTAAATCTGACTTAGAACAATCAAACTGTAGAGTCAAAATTACCAAAAGGTTTTCGTAAATAAGATAATAAACCAATTGTGAAGTATTTGCCAATGTAAAAAAATGATTGAGTGCATTTTCTTATACACTTCTGTGCAATCTAATTACTTTTTACAACCAAAGGTGGTGCCCCCTGCTGGCCAGTAGAAAGAATGGCAGATTAAAACACTTTCAACAGCACATTTTTAAGCTCACAAGGTTACATCCATCTTTTCTATACAGTCTGTGTTCAAAAGTGACTCCCCTTAGTGCGCTTCACCAACTGTACACCGTTTTATTTGTGTGGCCAAATTTAGAATAAGTGCCCTGAACGTGTCCATTATTTTGTAAAAATTCATAAAATTAGAGTGAAAATATCCAGTAAACTGCTGGATGTTCATCAGAAGTAATAAATGAGTGAACAGTAGTGATGTGGGACTCAGCAGTAGTCACCCTTTAATTTGTGCCCACAGTGCTGCACTTGTTAGCAGACATACCACTCTCACATGTCCAATCACTGGACTTTTTTTCCTTCTGTTTTTTCATAACAAAGGGAGCCAACAGTACACATTATGGGATAGAGAGGACTTTGCACTGTGTTTGAGAACATGCATACGCAACCAAGAACTATTGCCCTCCGGTGCTACTAGAAGTGAATAACAAAGGGCTAGTTTGGACTGTCAGACGAAAACAGGACTACACCTTGGGACTAATCCACAAGTAAGACTGCTGTGAGTTACAGCTCTATTTACACCACCTCAAAGTTGAATCCTACCATCCAGAAAGCTTCTGGGTGTCATCTGACACAGCATGAAACTGCTTGCTTAGACTTGCTCGAGTTGGTTAATCACAATCAGCATTTATTTCCTCTAAACTGTGTTTGCTTGCCTTAAAGTGTCCAACATGACGCAACTAGACAGAGTCTGACATGATCTTTAGGGACTAGATTATCCAGTTCATGTCTCTGCAGGTTCATATGCAAGGCAGACTGAAAACATTAAAACCATTTTTATTTGGTAGTAAATGGGGCGCAATCGCAGTTCTTAAACATCAGCGTTGAGATGACAAGCTCACAGCTCCCTCTACGACTTCCTCCTAAACTGGTGTCTTAAGCCAAAACACCATTCTCGCTTTTATAAAGGCACCGACATAAAGTTTGCACACTTACTGAAAGAAATTTGAAATCGTTAACCCCACAACCTCAGCACGCGACAAAGCCCTTGACCACAACTGCTAATCTAATGCCGCGCATCACCCTGCACCCCTCAGCATCATAGTACTTCAAATTAGAAAGAAAGCAAGAAAAACATGGATGGTACTTAATTTATCCACCTGCTGGAATCGTTCATAAATCAAATTTGTAACTTATTTAATCCCTTTCAGTCACCAATAAGAAACAGTGAGAATTTAGCCACTTTCTTCATCTGGGTCCCCAGAAATATGTGATGAGAGAGCAGCCAGGCTGTAAACAGTGAACCACAGCTGATGTGAAAGAGCTCCTGATCAACACAAGGGAGGAAATCCTGAGAACGAATGATTCTCCTGTGGAAATTAATGGAATCGTTCATCCACACTTCTTTTTTCCCCTCTTTTCATTTGTCCGTATCTTTGTTTATGCAATCTATTTTCATCTATTAAGAAAATATTTGTGGAAGGTTAAATGAAAATATACAATTATTAATACAATAGAATACAGAGCTATGTGTTAAAGGTGATTTAAAAAAACAAAAACAGAATTGATTGTATCTCCCTTTACAATACACACATTTTCCTTGGTTAAAAGGCAAAAGAGGTAAAGTGTATGAGAAAAAGGCAGCCTGTTGTAGTCCAGAGGGCTGGTGTTTGAGGATTAGGCGATTGCTTTTGCTTCTGGTAAGAACGCCTCCCAGTACTTTATCAGCTGGAGAGAGAGGAAAAACCAACAACAAAAACAAAGAAAAAACAGGAGTCTTTAGACGCCAAATTAATTGAGAATTTTGAAAAGTAAAACATCACAAAAAAATGTAGCCTATTATATCTCAAAAACTGTCTAGTAAATGACTTGATGCATGCTCAATCATCCAGGATGGAAATCCCAAAAGGTTGATTCTGTTCATCTGGACGCAGCGTTTTCAGTGGGAGAAATGTTTCATCACTCATCCAAGTTACTTCTTCAGTCTCAGCTGACTGCAGGTTTCCCAACCTCATAAACAGTACATTTGCATAATGATTGAAACGAGCCCCCTCTAGTTTCAGTCATTGTGCAAAGGTACTGTTTATAAGGTTGGGAAACCTGCAGTCAGCTGGGTCCAGTAAATGACTTGGTCACTTTTGTGAACCAAAGAAACAATTTAAAGTTGCTACTTTGGGCTCTTTCATATAAATAATCAAAACTCCTACAATCCAAAGTAAGCACACAAATACATTTACATAATATGTATTTCAGTGAATCACAAATCACAAATATCTTTTAAAAAATGATTTTGATAATGATGTGTTACATTAACATTCATGTTAAATTAATTTCTAATATTCATTAACCATTGAAGTGAATGTAAATATTTGTTTATTTGTGAATATTTTGCTCAGACTTTTATTTGATAAAAGTTTTCATGACTTTGTCTATTAGTCTAAGCTGGATTAGCCTCAGTTTTCTAACAAACTACTTTACATAGTAACCAGAGCCTCACTGCAATAATGAAAAAGCATGAAGCACATGCATAAAGAATAGTAAAGAAAATACCATTTAGGGAACTAGAGTGAAAAGTGCAAAAGTTAAATACAAAATAAAAATGTTTGCAGATTTAACGAGTTGTTTACTTATTTTGAATTTGGGAGTTTTGGTCCACACAGAAACTTGAATATTCTTTAACTGCTTTATTTAATTTTTATATAAAAAAGTATGTAAAGCCTTGTTCCTGTCGTCTTACCTTACTTATTACCTTGTGTATGATTTACTTTTGAAATTGTCAACTTCTGTAGATTATCTGTGATGCTCAACAGTTAAAAACTGACCTAAATCCAGTGCAGTACTTACAGGTTTATGAATATGAAAATGCTGACTCACTCACCTGTTGCTGAGATTGAAGCAGACACTCCAAATATGTGATAACCTGTCTTTTGCAATTCTTGGTCTTTTCTCTCTGTTAGGAGAGATTTTTCAGAAGGATTTATCACTCTCAGCCCGTTCAGCTGTCTGAGCAGTTACTGATGTGGATACCAATAAGAATGAACACTGGTACCTCAAAGCGAATGACTTCCTTGCGAACAGTTGCAGACACTCTTTCAAAGTCTCGCTCGTACTGCGTCACTTTGGCCTCCCACTGTTTCCAAAGATAAAAATCACAGAGGAGTCTTAAACCAAATACAGTGCTTCACATACAGAGATCGTGCAGCAAAAGCTATGGAGTGATTAACGTCAAGCTAAGAATGAACCAAGGATCAGAAAAATTAAAGTTACTACAACGTTGTTCCTAAACTTGAAGAGGCCCCATCAAACGAGGGTTTCAGCCACATCCGAGCTATTTTTACTTTGTTGTTTTTGGCCCATGTCGTACCTCAGCGATCTCCTCCTTGGCCAGCTGCAGCTTATCGGGCTTGTTGGCCCACAGGAGTTTGGCCTCAGTCTCCCTCTTCTTCTGCAGCATGGACTGAGCATCCTGCCAGCGCTGCCACGCCTTCATCCGGTGATCAAAGGACCCCTGCAGGTCACAAAACTCACATCTTTTTACCTTCATCTACGTGCTTTTTAATATTGAACAATATTGGACATTTCACTTCCTATGGGGAAAAAACCCCACTTAAAAAAGCAAAACAAAACTTAAACAGCTGTGATCTACAGAAACTAGCTAAACAAATTCTCTCCGTACCCTCACAGCACCCAGCAGACGGATGTAATCTGCAATCATTTCAGCAAAGGTGAAGGTGTCGCTTGCAGCTTGTTCCTGGTGTAGCTGCTCCATCTTGTCCTCCACCTCGGCCAGCTGGGAGAGGGCGCGGGACAGGGCGGTGTTGTCCTCTGCGCTGCCCAGCATGGCCGCACTTTTGGCGAAGCTCGCCGTGTTCAGTGACAGCTCTAGATTTCAATGCAAAGACAAGTGTTCTTCACACAAACTTGAATACGAGAACATATACAAGAAATGAAAGCAGCAATTATGGGCTAAAAGGTGCATTCACACATTTTATGTTAGGTGGCATCATTCAAATCTTTATAAAAGCTTTTATTAGAGGAGGAATAGTAATTAAAAAGTGTTATAATTAACAATGTTTAACATCTGAACACATTTCACTCTGTTGCCCCCAAGTGGCCAAAAACTGTACAAACACATCCGAATGATAACTGATGAGTCACTTTACAGATGGGGAAAAAAGACAACGGACCTTTCCTGTGAACCACCAAGGATTCGACAAGCGCGTGGAGCTTCCTGAATTGCTGGTCTGCAGATTCCACCTCCTGCAGCTTCTCCTCGAACCACTGCAGCACAACGCACCATTAGTACGACTCCAACACTAGCTGCAAGGGCTGTGAGCTCTACGGCACTACAAGCATCATTACCAAAGATAAATCCCATAACTGTCAAAAATCAAACCATGAAACTGCAGCTTTGTTTATGCCCAAAAGTTCCACCAAAAGTCTCTGCTTTAGTATAAAGACTGAAAAACGCAGAGAAGAACATGAGCGCGCGTTTACAGCTGAACTTACCACGTCTGACTCGTTCATCTTGATGGTCATCTTGCTGACAGCGTCCGTCGCTTTATTGATCATCTTTAAGAAGCCGGCGCCGCTCAGAGCCTGAGTGCTCACTGCTCGAGGCAACTGCAGATGCATTAGTTGTGTTAGCTGTGATGATTCTAAAACTGCGATATGAACGTTTTCAATATTTTACTGCAACTCCATCTTCCTCCATTGTCTGCACACCCTTACACTAATGCTTAGGTAAAGCACACTAGTGTGATGAAAGTAATGTTTCTAACTACAAATACACCATTCATCCACTACAAAAACAGAGAAGTGAAACAAAACTGCATTACACCTCTTCAGTGCAGTAACTCGAGCTGAAACCAAACAAAATCCTCTTACTTCCTCTCTCTCCAGGAACTCTCTGACATCGGGGTCTTGGAGCAGCGACGGGTGATTTACCACCCGCTGCAGATACCTGTTCAATCAGACAACAGGGACACGCTTGATTTTCACGAGTAGTCTGGAAATTGCCACATCAGAATAGCACGAGAGCATCAACGGGGAAGTGGTGGTGATGCTTTTGCATTAATTATATTCTTGTCACATCATGCTTCCTGTACAGGGAAGGGGGCAGGGTTTAATAAGAATATTTTCTTCTTCCTGCTCCTTTTCACACATGGTTGTAGTGCTTTGTTGATAGAAAGTGTGGTTGGTTTGTTTGATCTGTTGTACCAAGTGTGAAATAAATAAATAAATAAATAAATAAATAAATAAATAAATGAATGAATGAATGAATGAATGAATGAATGAATGAATGAATGAATGAATGAATGAATGAATGAAATGAAAGGTACAAGGGTTGGGACTCTGTGTTAGCCGCGCTAACTGGCACCTCATGCCATTCTTTCTCTTTTACCTTTCCAGAGCACCTCTTCTTCTCTCAACAAAGTCTGTAGACGATGAATCTTCCTTCCCCACTTTCACCTTTGTCATCCCTACACAAGATAACGACCATCACCACTTGTGATTGAGAGCAGATTTTACATTATAATTCTAAGGAAAGCGTGAGATGTGATGAGTGCGTCAGCCTACCCAGGAGGCTCTTCTCTGGTGGTGGAGGCACAATGAATCCATTTGGTCCATGTTTTTCAGAGAGCTTCTCATAAAGTCCGAGGAAGTCGCTGAAGCGTCGCCTCACTGTGAATGTCTTGTTGCGAAACATGGGCAGTGTGGTCTGAAACACAGATTAATGGAATTTATGTACCCAGCAGGCTCGTGTTTGCTCCAATACTCCACTAAACGTGTGTTGCAACCTTTGTTTTCCCTCTAAGAGCAGAGCACGGGTGTGTCTCCAACAAGGCACTCATCAATATTTCATCTTTGGTCAACTTTAACCAACTTCAAGTAAAACGATGAATAATGACACATTTTTACCTGTGTGGATACTTTGTAGGCCATGTAGGCATTCATACCATCCCCTGAAAAAAACAATACATACATCATTAAATGTCCCTGACTGTATAAATACATACAAAGATTACTCAGTGAACTGATATTTAAACATCAGGCAAGCTACATTAAGCAATACAAAAAAACAATAAAAGCCTCACCTATTTTTTCTGGATCTTTGACAGAGACAAAGATGTCAAATTTGTCTTCCTCCTCTTCCTCTTCCTCCTCTTCCAACTGAAACAAATTTTGAGCATGAAAGTGAAACATGACATGAAAACCATGGCTGAACAGTCAGCTTCTCCCACCACATTTTGTTGTGGTGGGATGTTAAACAGGTTAAACTGCAGTTGGAAAGAACCTGGTGCTGCCCCAGTTTTCTCATTCTGATGTTTGGGCAGAGAGTTAACATTTAATCTTGTTAAAAGCAACAGGTTTTAACAAGGTTAACTATAGATCCAAATCTGTAATTTAAAACAATCAGATGAACAGCTTCTAACCAAATTGAAACTTTAAATGTTTTTAAAAATTAAAAATAAAAACAGTTTCTTCCTCCAGATGAGGAAATGTTTTATTTGAATCTTTACTGGATTAGAGTCTATATGAATGCACCTGACCAGCACCTAAAGATGTTAGACACTCTCTGCCACTGTGCTTTATATTTTATTACTGGCTTCAGAAGCTGAATACACCACTGTTTCCTGTTTCCTGTGAATAAGTGTGCATCTCTGTATGTCCTCAGACTTTCCATGGGCTGTTTTGTTTCAATATATAAATCTCAACGAGACATTTAGCTGAATAAATAAAGGATAAAATAAACTGGTGTGTATATTTATTAAATACTTGGAAACTATTTCATGGGCTCACACTCGAAAATCTTTGTCTGGGTTTAAATCTGAGCTCACCTCTTCCAGGGCAGGAGGCTGTGGCTTGGCGAGGCTGGCAGCTGCTGGCAGAGAGGTGGGGGCGGGAGCAGATGGCTTGGCCGTCGCCTCCTTTTTTCTCTCATTCCTCGGACTGTCGAGAGAGAGCTCCACCGTGGCCTCTGCTAGAGGGGAAACGTGCAGTAAGATATCCATTATTTCCCTAGTACAGTGGAGCTGCTTTTACCACAGTTACCAAAGTCTACCTTTAAGTATTTACAGAGATTCTGAGTTCTGTTCCATGTGTGGTGATCTGGAGCACAAACTGGAGCTGCTTCTGTCATGCCTCAACAGGACCATCTGTGTTGGTTTCTTAATCACTTATTTACACCAGACTGAAACTTGTGTTTGCCATCTCAGGTGTCTGACACAAATATACACCGAGGGTTATGTTAAACCTGTGGATTTAACTGAACTTTGCATTCAGATGGTCCCATGTTCTTAATTGAGGTGTCCTCATCCTGGCTTTGGTGTCAGCCATGTAGTAACAGCATGATGCACAGAAAATCACGATAGCTGCTTCTAGTTAAACATTGCTGTACTTGACTTTTAAGAGGCCTACTACTCAAAGGTTTTTTTATAAGTAATCTGAGCCACTCTCCCATAACCGGCACAGCCCAGTACAAAGTTTCAAACTCAATGCTGGCAAAACAGTTATTTACAATGAAGCAAACGTTACTTTCCATGCTGTTGTTTCAACTTTAGGAGGCGTTCATCAACATTTTTCCAGCCTAGAGCTCATTTTATCTTCTATACAGATGTGATTATGCACAAACCTCTATATGAACTTCACTGAACCTGTCTTGAATCATGACTTTAGTATAAAGACCAACTCTAGGCTTAAAACTTTGGTAACATAAACCGAATGAGAATAAAAAATAGAATAAAATAAGGTGGACCCACCAGCAAATATATCACCGTCCTCCTCAGAGTGGACTCCATTGGTCTTGGGGTTGACGGTGCTGGTGACGCTGGGTGTGGAGGCAGCTGCCTGACTGAAGATATCAGCTGGCTTACTGTCTTGCAGCGGTCCCCCAGCAGTAACTTTGGTTGTGACAGATTTCTCCTTCAGCTCTTTAGGGACGGGTTTCTTTGAGATGGCACCCAGCGGCTCGCCAAACACATCCTCGTCAGGTTCACCGAAGAGGCTTTTCTGCGGCTGCTTGGCAGGCTTGGTCTGCAGCGGTTCTGCAAAAATATCACTCCCTTCCTCGTCGTCAAAGAGATCAATGTTTGCGCTGCTGGGTTTTTTGGCTTCAGCAGCTGGTGGAGCATCGCTAAAGAGGTCGACCAAAGGGTCAGCAATTTTGCTAGTAACAGGCTGTGAGTCACCACTGAGGTCGATAACTGGAGTGGTGGACGTTTGTTTTGCTTCCTGCTGACTGAGTGGATCTGTAACGCCAGCAGTTACTTCACTTCTATCAATTGTTGCTTCAACAGTAACATCTGCCTTTACTACTTCCCCTCTCTGAGCTCCAGTTTCGCTTCCCAATATGTCAACGAAATCATCGGATTTTGTTGCAGCTGCAGCTACAACGCTAACATTGTTTGTCAGGTCAAAAAAATCATCTGAGGGTTCACTCGCTGGCTTGTTTCCTGTTTGGCTGCTCATTGGCTCGATTAAAGGATCATTCATGATGTCACTGGGAGGCTTCATTGAAACATCACTGGTCGGTGTGGTGTCCATTTCGGTCACTGGTGATGTGCTCTGAAGGCCAAAAAGGGGATGCTTAATGTCAATTGCTGTCATGTCACGTGTGTGTAGACAACAGACAATTCTTAAAGTAATCCAAGACTCATGCAACAAGTTGATCAAAGTTTCAAATTTTAAAGACCTTTGGGGCTTTTTTTTTCTTTTCTTTTCTTTGATCTCAACAGCTTCACATTAAACAATCTGGTCTCTAGGTAGCCAAATTGGATATTGGGTAACATCTAAACATCCAATGTCCATCCCAGCTACTGGGTGTGTCACTGACAGCAGAAACAATGTTTTCAAAATAAAAAAACAAGGACTTTGTCACTGTAAAAAGCTGCAGGGAACATTTTATGATGCTTGAGAAACAGATTTAACTGATATGTTTTTGCCAAGAACACAAAGCAAATCTCCTGAGAAACCATTCATCAGATAAGCCTTTACATTAGGGTTAGACTAATGTAACAGTCTAATGTAACAGCGATTGCAGTGTTTAGGTTTTTGTTTACAGGGTAGTAAACAAAATGACTTAATGAACTTAAATGACTTGCTTCAAAGGATGCTGATTCAGAAGGTGAAAACAACTCTTGGATCCGTTACTCTGTGACCTTGGCTGTATTAAACTTTTTCTGATGACTTAATGGGCTTGATGGTTTCAGGTCATACTGACTAAAACATGCAGGATATTTTTGTAAGTAATGGTCATCAATGGAGTCAAAAAAGCTATGCCCATTTGCTATCGATGTGTCAATAGCAAATGACTGTGTAGTTTCTTTCATTTTAAAGTCAGATGAACACCTGGTTCATCAAATCCAATTTAGGAACGCGATGAACTATGTTTATTGCCAAGAAAGAAAATTCTCAGCTCAAGGTTTTATAATAGAGTTTTGCTAAATAATGAATGTTGTTGTATTGGCTGTTTCCATCTTTTATATACAGTCTATAATATCTGCATACCTATACAGTTTAAGAAATAAGCCTGTCAAGCAAGAATGCTAGCATTTATCTGATAACCTACCACTCCACATTACTATTTATTATTATTATTATTATTATTATGTGACATACAGGGAAACTGCCAGTATTACATTTTTTCAGTACTAGTGGAAAATTAATGTACGATGACTAATAACTGTATTTAGTGGTCCCAAAAATATTTCCATTTTATCTGTATATCTGTCGCCCCTTATTAAAAATTAAAAATGCGAATTATACTCTTTAGACAAAAAATGCTTAAAAAAAATAGTAATACATCCCCGAAACTTCTTTTTATAGGAAGTCAAGTCACTCTGGTTGCTGATACATTTCCAAACATCATTTCAGGCATGAGCTCTGACACCTAAAACATCCATAAAATGCTGACTTAGGGTTTCTGTGCAGCAGCGAGTTCAGTGTTGGGAGAAAAAAAAATCGCAGACAGCAACTTTCTCATGTATCCTCTGAACTTTGACTGTAGGAAAACATCCGGGTTCTGACCATGTGACCACACCACGCTCACATGACAGGAGGCTGCCCGAGCCAGCGTACAATCCTTATTTTATGGGGAGAAATACGTAAATAAAATGGGGAAGCTGACTTAACCCACTAATAAGCATCGTGAAATAACACTATCACCTCCTTACTGTGTCAGCTCTCACAGAAACCACACACAGACCTCACTGTCTGCAGATTTCACCTCACCTACGCATGGCGTGAAAAGTCTGCACGTCAAAAAAAAAATGCTGAGGACACCTTCAGATTTAAAAGTTAGCTCGAGAAAGTTTTAGAAGATGAAAAGAGCTCACACATTCCATGCACCAAAACAGGAAGTACGGCGTTACCTGGTTTGGTTAACTGAATCACTGCGAGGGAGAACTTCAAAGAGCAACTTTCAGGGTGAAATCAATACCAGCGAGGGCGTTTGCAGAACTCCTAAAGCTCGTAGGCAGGTAGTAAGAAGTTTCTACAACAAATGCTTCGAAACATTAGGAAATACTAAGAGTTTTGGAGATGACAATATCTTATGTCAACATTGTTTGTTATTTTTCCCCCTGTGCAACTGCTTAACGTTAACGGCCAACATCTCCTAAAACTTTTGCCTCATTAGCTTTCCTAGCTAACTCTGCATTAAGTTAACGAGTTATCCAGACCTGACCGCTAACAGCTAGGTCGACTCCACCAGTACATACCGTACTCCCGAAGAGGTCCTCGTCTTCATCACTGTCGCGGCCTCGGACTTCTTCAGCGTCCAGCACATCTTGGTCCTCGGAGTCCGGGAATGGGGGAGGACTGCGCTCCGAGCTGGTCGCCATCTTCACTCTCTTTGAAAACACAAGGGGAGGTAACGTCAACTCTCCCCTCTACTCTCTGTCACACAGACGTGTCTCCTTCGGTTAGCAGCTAACGTTACCTTCGCCGTTTCTCACTGTGGTTTACCTCGGCCGGACGGGGGTGTACACCTAAACTGGGCTGACTAGTGGAGAACAGACACTGCTCAGGACGTGCAAACCCGCCGCTGTCTTTTCACTTCCTGGTCCTACTCCTCCTACTTCTTATCAGGTTAGCTTCAGTGTTAGCTGTAGCCTGTAGACTTGGCAGTCATAGGATCGGACACCTCGCTCGGAGATTTGACGGATCTGGAGAGAAGTTAGCTAATCTACCCAGATCTTAAGTGCCCAGATTAGAGACACCCGACTTCTCTGGAGATGTCCCGTCATAAGCATGCCGGAGATCCGGAGGCACGCCAGCCGCTTCTCACGGGACATCGCCTGGACGTAAGGGAGCTGGACTCGGATGAAGGTAAAGGCAGACAGTTTGTTCACTTGCATACGAAGATCCATAAAGAGGTCATTCCTCATAAACCCCCCCCCCCCCCCCACACACACACACAAACACACCACACACACACACAAAGTAGAATATGTGTCAGAATTATTTATTATTGTCATTTTATTTTATTTTTTACAAAAGTAAGTGGCATCTCTTCTTATTTTGTTCAAATTCAGTTACCTAATATAGTTGTTTTTTTAAAAAAACGTTATTATTGCTGTATAAGCTTACTAATATTTTACACCTATTTTTTTATTTAGACTTTTTTTTTTAATGCTTTAAGTCTTTATAATAAGTTGTGTAGCTGAATTGGTCCCCCTCATGGGTCCTCTAGTTACTACTCCTTTTTTTGTTTTGTTTTAGGAAACCATCTGTCACTCGTTCATCAGCCTTTCAAAAGTATATTTCTCTGATGTTTTAAGGCTTCCACTCGGTTTACCCTTACTGACACTGTAAACTGATATTGGGTTGCAATTCACCTGGTCACCTGGCCTATAAAGATGTAAAAAATAATATTTGTTATATTATACATACATACATACATACATACATACATACATACATACATACATACATACATACGTACATATGTATATATATATATGTATATATATCTTTATGGCTGGTTAGGTCAGCTCTAGCTTACCACCACGTGTATGGTATATGTTCCAGGGCACATGGTGCAGCCAATGTAAAATTATGAAAATATTAACAAAACAAAAAATCTTTAGAATACATAATAAAGCATGCTATTTGTAAAAGTCCATTTAAATTGAAAATACTTGCAGCTTCAAAAATTACTTACTTACTACTTTCTCCACCTTTTACATGTTTGTTTGTTTGTTTGTTTCAAAATTAATTGAATTAAACAAAATAATATACTAAGATGACAAAAATGAATAATTTAAAAAGTGACGAAATTTGTTTAACAAATTCTTTAAAAGAAATTAATTCAAATTACATTTTTGTTTAAAACAGATCATACCTTCTCTTTGATAACACGTGCGTATTAACACACTCCTATAAATTCATTTGCTGAGTAAATTCAGGAACATTTCACGTGGTATAAAATGTAAATATGCTAGTAATAGAGAAAATTTGGACAGTTGGACCAGTATATTTTTGTAGCAGTGTAAAGCCTGAAAAAGTAGTTTTAAGCTCTCTTTCAGATCAAATGTTAAAATATTTTTTTAGGATGTTACTACTTTGAAATGGCTCTGAAAAGAATTTCCATTTCTGATACTCTGATTACTCTGTACTTTTACTTCTTAATCCTCAACATATATTTAAAGCGGTAAACAAATCTGTGCCTGATAAGTAATGGATGACTAACAGTTGATGTATTGATTTTTAAGAAGTAAAAAATGCTCATATTGATATATATGCTAATATTCTTACAACAGAAAAAAAGGATGGGGGATTTTTTTAAATTTAAAATTACTACAATACATTTCATAATCCAATTACATTTAACTTTAATTATTTTCCACAAATGCGACTTTGCTGCATGTGCTGCAGAGAGTGTTGAGAGCCTCGTTTTCTGCGTAATATTCTGTAAAAATTGTTTTTGGCTTCGTCAGTGTATCAGCGAATGTTAGCTATTTGACCATATATCAAAGCTGCAACAGCTAATGTGAAAATAAAAAAGTAACGAAGAGACAGGAGAAACACCCTTCAACAGAGTTACGTATTTTGATTTTCCATTGTTTGCCCACTAGAGGGCACTCTGCAACTTCCTTGCAAAGAACACAACCAGCTGATCCAAGCAAACAAGCAATTTTTAAACTGCACTGTCTTATCTTAGTATTGACTCATAAATATCTACACATAATAAACGTTACAGAAATTTGGTTATACTTTGGTATCACTCTAAAAAATGTCATCCTACTATGAAACTTTCATTCCCACTTTGGACTAAATTGTGATGTTGTTGGTTTTTTTTAATGATTTTTCATTATTTTGTGATATTTTGTAGCCAGATAATTATTATAACAGTTAGTTACTTGCCAGTTATTGCTAATTACATTTTCATTGCAACCATAGAAATGTATCAAATTATAAAACAGATGGAAACAACAACTCTGTCGTAACTTCATTAATATGTTTTAATGAAAGAAATGGTCTAACTGCAAAAAGCCTCATCAGCCAGTTACATGGCCCAGGCAAGCCTATTTGTCTTATTAAGTTAAGTTTATGGCTCGATTTATGCTAGTACAATGAAAGTAAAACTTTATACATGTTTGTGTTGTTACGGAATAAATATAATTAAGAGAGGGACAACTTTGCATGCATTTCTGGACGTGTATACTAAATATTTTTCTACGTGTGTGTGTGTGTGTTTGTACACATATTTTACAAATTAAATAGAGTAAACAATAAATAAAATATATAAAAATATACAGAAAGTGAAACTAGGCAGAGTGCACTGCAGAGTTGTTTTGATCACAACTATGTGTGACTGTGTGCGACGTATAGCAGAACTATATATACGCATTTGGCTTGTGATGCTTTAGACCTGTGGATGCTTGCTAGAGTCTGCAGCTCTCCTTTTCCGGAAATGTAGAATAAAGATGATTTTTTGAGCTTTGACCACACTGAATCGGGGTCTTTCTCTGTCGGTGAAAGAATTTAAAAGAACCGAATTTGACAGTGTGTATTTGGCTGCCTTATAGGTGAAGTCATTTTTGACAGAACAGCGGAAGCTGGTGGGCACGTACCGCAGAAACTGACGTATGAGGAAGCAGTGGAAAGAGCAGGTAATCTAATGTTTTTTGTTTTTCACTTAGTCATCGTAAATATGAGGAGAAAAGCATATGAAAAATAAGCTTATTTAAGATTTTAGGTATACACTTTATACCTTTAGAGGTGTAAAACCTGGGTGTTTGTGGTTATGACATAAAGTTAAGATTTTCAAAGCTATGCAACAAGTCAATCATGAATTGCTTCTCCCCTTTGTTTATTCACTTTGCTCTCAGGTTTTGGTTTGTTCCATTGGCTGCTGCTGGTGGTTTGTGGTTGGGCCAATGCCAGCGATGCTGTGGAGATTCTTTGTGTTTCTTTTCTGCTGCCAACGGCACGCTGTGATCTCGAGCTGAAATCCTCAGACATGGGCCTGCTGACAGCAAGCATTTTCCTCGGTGAATCATTTAGTCAACCACCTTAAACTCCCCTTCACAGAAAATGAAACAACTGTTTTTTTGGTAAATAGGTCAGCTGTTTAAAGCGGAACTTGGAAATGAGAAGCTTTTTTTTTTTTAAGTTGATTGATTTATGTGACGTAACACCACAAGACCTTACACAAGCCAAACACACAAGACATTATTAGCCTCTGCTCTCTGCTTATTTTGTAACCCTTTCTTATAAAACTGGAGCCATAACTGAATATACGACCATTTTATCAACCTCTGAAAATGTTGAACTATCAATAAAATCACTTTAATGTAATAATTTTATTAAATCCCTTCAATTAAAGCTGAAAATCTGCGCCTAATTCACATGTTGATTGTCAGATTTACAGTCCACTGTATACGGAGCAAAGCTGTCATTGTCCAAATACTTTTTTCCCTCACTGTAACTCAGTGTTTTGGGCAACTGACTGAGCCCACTGATTATACCAAGTTCATCTTTTTTTCCTGTTTTCCAGGAATGATGGTGGGTGGCTACATGTGGGGTTACTTGGCTGACCAGAAGGGGCGTCGCAGGGTTTTGGTCATGTCTCTGACAGTCAATGGGCTGTTTGGGGGTCTGGCTAGCTTGGCTCCATGGTTCTGGCTCTTCCTGTTGATGCGGTTCATCAGTGGCATTGGGTAAAAACATGATTTTTAATTCTTTTTTTCTGTACAAGTTTACATTTTGCTAACACACATTCAACTGTTCCCAGGGCCACAATATTAGTGAATAATACCAGTTATACTTCACTTTGCAGACATTGTCACTTGAAGGACTGAATTATGAACTTGTACTCATATCCACTTTTGAGTAGATTTGTTTTCATATGTGATTTGTATATATTGTAATGTTGCTAGTTTAGAATATTATATGTCACTGATTTGTGCAAAGTATGAATATTTGTTGTAAAATGGTTTTATAATGGTGGTAATTCATGAATTTAAGTGATAATTTTAGAATCTATAGGGGACATAGGTGGTGTGGTTTTGACATCAGGCGGTGATGTTAAAAGTTACGATGTGACTTGTATTGCTACAATGCCTAATATTTATTTTGTGGAGGGCATTTTGGGAAAAAAATCTTAATGACAGAGGGCAGTTTTCATATATACTGCAACCAGAAGAGTTGCCTTCTGTTGGCTATTAAAAAAACATTCAAGTTTAGGGCAGTTCCACATTGGGAAGCTGCATCCTTCTTTTAGTTGTTTTAAATGTACCTCTGGTGTCATTAGAGGACAAAAATGCCCCTATTGGGGCACAAAGTTCAGTCAGATTAGTAATTGACTGGTTTGATTTTATTCAGTGTCATCATTTTTGAAATACCCAAATATAGCACAAGACATGCAGCATCCCTCCACGCTGTATTTAAAAACCATCTAAATTGTCTTTGTTAAACAACTAAAACAGCTAAAGAATAAACACCATGCTGTTCTCCTCTGCAGGGTCGGCGGGTCACTTCCTGTCATTTTCTCCTACTTCTCAGAGTTTATGCCCCGGCTGAGGAGAGGTGCGATGATCAGTTGTCTGGCCACCTTTTGGATGGCAGGAAACATCCTGGCTGCAGGTGGGAGCAAGGAGTATTCTCCATATAAAAAATTTATATAACTGTGGTTATGCCCCATTTTAACATTTTAGCATTTTAATCCCCTCCATGTGGGTTTTAGCGAGATGCTATTATATTTGAATGAACGGTGGAGTGTAAGGTATTACCTAATGCTAGCAAGCTTAGTTACCATGTTGCATATGTTGCAATATGCAAGTCCAAAGAGACTGGGTAGTGCTAAACATTGCTATGTAAAAGACCAGAAAATACTCAAGTTTCACTCACCAAAACTGAAGTACAAACGTCTTGAACAGGCCACTAAACAAGAATTCAATTTAAATGCACCAAAAGGCTCCAAGAGCACAAATACAATCCAGGAGTTCAGTTCAGTAACTCAAAAAGTGAGGCTTAGACAGTGACAACAGCTTCCTGTGTCGTGGCACTTATCAGTGTTCCTTCCTGTTAAAAGGAAGCTTTTCCTCCCTACTGTCGCCAAGTGCTTCCTCATAGTGGGTCTGTAGTAGTTGGTGCGAATTGAATTGAATTCAAAGTGACCACACCCCTAACTGCAGTTTACAGGTGAATGAGTTATAATAAAATTCACTTTTGAGACGACTGTTTTGAAGGCAGAAACTGCAGGCTTAGAAGATTTTAAATTCTATAAAGTTTGAAATTTTAACATGGGAGTTAAGCTAGACTCAAGTTAACTGCAGTTTTTTTTTTGGTATTTCTTTGTCAGCTTGATTTTCTTTTAAGTTCCTGATGTTGCTTCTTGAGGATTTCAGAAAAAAATAGCACATACTCAGTGGTGTGTGTTACCGGGTTTTTGGTTTTGGTGTTTAAAATTTTGCACAGACTTGCACAAGGTGTTAAACTCAACTTCTCTTAAAATAAACTGTAGTTGTTTTTTTTTTTTGTGAAATATTGACCATCTGTGTTTGCCTTTGTCTGCAGGTTTGGCCTGGCTGGTGATCCCCAGAACCTGGGTACAATTTTTTCTGGGAGCACTGGACTTCAAGAGCTGGCGGGTGTTTGTGGTGCTGTGCTCCGTTCCCAGCATCTCGTCGGCACTCATTTTCAAGCTGTTCATGCCTGAAAGCCCCAAGTTCCTCATGGAGGTATTGAAAGACCAAAATAATGTTTGTGTTGCTTGGATGCTTTTACTTCTGAGTTGTCTTTAGGATGATTTTTTGTGTTCTGTCTTTTCCAGGCTAACCGTGAGAAAGAAGCAATCCAGGTTTTCAGATTGATGTTTAAGCTGAACATGAAAGGAAAAGAAAAGGCTCTTCCGGTATGAAATAAGTATACTACTATATGTTTAATTTTTGCTGCACATATCTAATAATTTTTTTTAAACAAAAATAAAACCAACTTGAGTCGACAAAAAGCAAAGCAAAAGTGATGCAACTGACAAAGATAAGGTGAAATCAAAGAGAAGTGAAAGCTACCGTGTGTGTTTATATTCCACATGTGGTATTCTACAGTTTTGTTGAATCAGTAGCAAGCAGTGACTTTTACAGGAAGGTGAGCAGAAACAATGGCATCTTCACCTGTCTGAACTCCTTCCTGGCTGAAAATTGTGAAATGTTAGCGCTTCTATAGTTATGTTTAAAAAATGTTTAGAATTAGCTGACAATAGCAAGTACTATAATGTACTCTAATGTGTATTTTTAGATCTCACTGGGCAAGCACTGCTTGCCTTGCTTGCCTTTACGAAACATCAGTCATCAGTCAACATTTCCTTCCTTCATGCAATTGTATAAAAGTACTGTAAGTGTAACAACTGTCCTCTGAACCCTTTTGTAGGAATTTGGTTTGCATACAAGTTCTACCCAAAAAGGTGACAAAGACAAGAGCAGAAGCTTGGGTTCAAGTAAAGAACGTCTTGCAAATATTTTGAAAAAGGTGAGGTAATTTGTTGTTATTATTAATAGTTTAACTGATTTTTAGAATGTCTGGTAGTACTGGTTTCAAGATTTAGGGTTTTGTTTATTTTAAAAAAGAATGGCTGAAAATGGTAAAATATGAGTATAAGATACTCGATCCTGAAAGATTTTAAAAAGGAGAGAAAAGTAGCAAAACACAAAACAATCCTCCCGTGTGACGATTGTTTTGTGTTTTGATTTGAAAAATTACCAGAAATAGTTGTAAATTAATTTGACAAATCATTTCAGGTACCCAAAATGTTTTATGAACACAGCTCTGGGCTTTGGAAAGTGCATTTTTTTAATCATTTGGCCTCTGTACACCAAGATGTGATTTAAGTGAAGCATTTTTAATTCAAGTGTTTAACAAAAATATTCCATTAACTTTAGGAATTAAAAACACATTTTATATACATCTGGGAATTTCAGTGGGATGAAAGTAACATGGGGGGGTGTTTCTAATATTTTAATGAAAATACTTTATAGTCAGTGATTGCTGTTGCTGCTTGTTTGTTGGTATTTGTGCCTTCACTTTTGTCTTCAGTAACTGTAAATTATGCAGTTCTAGGCTAACATCAGGTGGCTGACCTGGCCACTGAAGAATGTCCCATTTATGGCCTTGAGTTCTTGAGCGTAACCTGTGCTTTGCACCTTGTTGTACACCCTCTGTGTTTATGTTAATGACGGCATCCTTTTTCGTACATATGAAAATTATGCCTAACTTCTTGAGAGTGTTCTTGACTTGGTTAGCTGTTGTGTCGTCCTTCACTTGATTTGTTTTCTGTCATTTTTCCCGGCTTTTTGTTCAGTGAATTAACAATGCACCAGATTGTTCATTTGGCCACTCGTAAATTTGTGCCATCTTTTCAATAGGTTTATTTTGCTTTGTCTTTTTTTGTCTTTTTTTTAGTCCAGTGATCCCTGCCTTCACTTTCAAAGACCTCTCTTTGGAATTGACATTGAGCGTTACCTTGAACAGTTAGCGGATGGTTTATCTGCTCAATTAGTCACGGAAAAATGAGGGAACAAGCCTTATCTGGCAATAAAACTGCACAGCAGTAAATTGTTCAATTGCTTTATGCATCTGAAAACGAGGGACTTTGTATAAAAATGGCTTAATTCCTAAACAGTTAATATAACACTTCTGTGAACCCCTTGAATTAAGGTTGAAATCTTGACTTCAGTCAAGTTGTGATTATTTGGTTAATAGTATCCACTTGGACCAAACTGTATATATAACAAAAAGGAAAAGAGCTTTTGTTTGTTAAGCTATTGAGTAAATGTGAAAACACTGACAGTGCATGAGCAGTTTAGGCATTTCCTTTGTTTTTTGTTGGTTTACTTATGAATAATTTTCTTGTTAACTTGCAGGCTTTGGCTCCCATTAAAAAGATATTTCAGAGCCCTTTCAGATCCAGGAGTATCCCTCTTCTCATCATTTTCTACTCAATATCTTTTGGGTAAGAAATGGGCACCTATACATTCAGGCTTTGCTTCAGCTCTGTTCACACTGTTCAGCTGCTGGGGGATTGTATCAGACTTATAAAAATAATACTACTAATGTGAGATAACCATTTGATATGCATCACATCAAGTGATAGGGAACAATTAAATGGCAAACTCATATTTGCACGTTCTACTGTGGTTTTCTTATTTCTTCTTTTTTTACATTTTAAAACTTTCACACTTCACCCTTTATTCTAAATCAAAAGTTAAAATCTTTTGTTTGTTTGTGTGT
>NW_024582506.1:1079446-1087662 GCF_018398535.1 Haplochromis burtoni | reverse complement strand
TGTGTGTGTGTGTGTGTGTGTGTAGTTACTACGGGCTGTGGATGTGGTTTCCTGAGCTGTTTGAGAGAACCGAAGACGGCGGCTCGCCCTGCGCAAATGTGTCCCGCCCGTCTGTAGCGGCCAATGAAACCTGTGTCACGGTCAAGACAGCAGGTGTGTTTCAGAGGATTCATGCTCATATTAGTGTTTTCATCCAGGCATCGCTGCTCACGGAGGCCAAGAAATCAGCTTTAACATTGACAGGAGTCAGTTTTTACAATACTTGGAAAGGAAGAGAAAAGCAAATATTTGAAACTTGCAACAAGTGCAGGACACTTCTGCTTTACTCTTTAACCTGCTTTAATGTGACTTCCTAACAAGCTTAAAGCACCAGCTGACACTGGACTCACTCAGGAAATTTCAGGAAATAACTATTAATGTGTTGTGTTTTATTTGTTTTTTCTGGTCCATCCATATCTCGCCACATGTCTTTCTCCTGTCCACACTTGTCTTCCTGTATTTGTCTGTTACCTCGCAGTATATACGGATGGCTTCATCACAGCCGCGGCAAACCTGCCGGGTAACATCTTCACTATTCTTGTGATGGACAGCATCGGAGGAAAGGCTCTGCTTTGTGAGGTTTTTTTTTTCTTTCACAAATCAATATGTTTTCATTTCTTAACACTCTCCCATACATGTTGCATATAATCATAGGTTGTGTATAAAAAAAAAAAAATTAAAGATCATAGCAGAGCCAATCCAGGAGAGCCATTCCACTTCACAGTAACCCACAGAAATTGTGGCCACAGCAAGTGGTGCTCAAGAAACAGTCCATGGAGTGAATGGAGCTACACAGCTAAAATAATTGACATCTTGCTAGATGTTATTTAAGTTTTTGCAAATTTAATGCCAATCATATATCTAAGGCAAAATAGAGCAACACATGTATTTTTTTAATTTTATTTTTAGATGAATGGATTAAAGATACTCCAGAAACAACTGAGAGGTCCAGTTCAGTCCATGAATTAAGCTGTCATTAAAACACCCATAATCATGCTTAATAGAATAAAAAAAAGTTTACAGGAAATTCTATTTTCGTAACAGTCTGTTCTGCTGTAACGTTGTAACATAGAAGTCAGAGAGAATTGACTCGCGTTTGGAGCCAACCTCCAGTGGACATTCAGCTTTATTTTTCCGGCTTGTTTCTTGTAAATAATTTATTCTCTGAATTTGTCAGTGAGTTGACCCTTGATAGCATAAAATTTGTCCTTTTAGAGTTCGTCACTGCATATCACTGTCTTTAACACAACCCATTCATAGTTAAGCAAACGCTCCATCTTCATCTTCAAAAGCTTCGAGTTACGATTAAAGAAGCTCTCACACTACAAACAAATGTAGAAAATCAGAAAACCGAGCTGCTACAGAACACCCACCTTTAAGTCAGTGTTTAACAAAAAAATCATACATTTCTTCATCTTTGTTACTTTCTCCAGCCGGCAGCCTGTTGTTGTCCAGTCTGAGTGTCTTCTTCATCTATGTGGTTCAGACCAAAGCTCAGAGTCTGATCCTGTCCTGCATCTTCAGCGGGGTGTCCGTGATCGCCTGGAATGCGCTGGATGTCGTAGGAACTGAGCTCTACCCGACAAAGCTACGGTAACCAGTCTCGAAACTCAGATTCAGCCATGTATAGAAATGTAAATCAAACTAAGATTTCTTTTTTTGTATTTTTTTTTAATTGATTCACTCATCCATCGAGGTGTTTTATTCTAACTCAGAGAGGTCACATGCACATATACTGAATCTCTTTTCTTTCCATTTTTCTCTCAGGTCCTCTGCTCTTGGTTTCTTCACAGGCGTGGGCCGAGTGGCAGCGATCATGGGTAACTTGGTCTTTGGAAGGTTGGTGGATGCAAACTGTGCTGTCCCCATCCTGCTGGTGTCAGCCCTGCTGCTCACTGGAGGACTGGTGGGTCTTCTACTTCCACAAACCAGGCAGACAGAGCTCACATGAACACTCGCGTTGTTTTAAATGGATTCAGCTTCCTCTTAACATCCTCACAGATGGGTAGAACGACTTGAAGCTCTGTAATCTCTGTATTTCCTGGTTGAATCCTGTGCCTTCTGTCATCTTTTTCTATGGTGCCTAATTTAAAAATTCCACTGCTAAAACAAATTGTTAACCTGTTAGCAGTCGGACGTACCGCCCACGGGACATTGGATGGTTTAGGGGACTAATTGGACTGCTAAGGGGTTTTAAACAACAGTTGGCTCTCTCTGCCTTCCAAGAATTACTGCGTTGGAAAGCTGAGAAAGAAGTGCCAGTGTGTTATTAAAATCCTGGACACCTGTAAAAAGTTTATGTAAATGACAAAACCCTATATTCAAAGTGAGAAAATGGGGCCTCATTATCTGGTTTACTGAAGAGTGATGGATCGACTGTAGGTCTTGTGTTTTTGCTTTCCTGTCATGTTTAAGAAACTAGTTTTGTATAGTGAGTACACTGTTCTCATAAAGGACTGAATGTGGACAGCAACAATACTCAGGTAGGCTCTGTCATAAAAACGATGCTCAGTTGGTACTAAGGGGCCCAAAGTGTGCCAAGAAAATATCCCTCACATGTTTACACCATCACCACCATCCCAAACTGTTGATACAAGGCAGGATGGATCCATGCTTTCATGTCGTTTACACGAAATTCTGACCCTACCAGCCAGATGTTGCAGCAGATATTGAGACTCATCAGGTCAGCCAACACTTCTGTTTTCTAATTTTGATGTCTTATCCGACAGGAAACTCAATTAAAACAGCTGTCTGTCCAAATGTTCAGTTTGAACTTAAGTAGGTCGTCTTGACCGTGTCTACACGCCGAAATGCACTCAGGTGGTGTCATGTGATTGGCTGATTAGATATTTGCCTTAATAGCAGTTGACCAAGTGTACTCAATAATGGGGCCAGTGAATGTATATTATGTCACAGTGGAGGATGCTCAAATTTAGTCTTATGCCTTGTCCCTAATAGGACCTACTCAGGGACATGGCTCTGGCATTGAGCACACAAACCCTTACTGAGGCTGCATTCAAATCTTCTGGATGTGAGGCTCAGCCAATCCGAGAAGGCTGACTTAAAGCAGCTGCAGTTTTTTGTCATGTCTCTTTTGAATTGTGAAAAAACAAGGCCAAGTGTAAGATAAGTGCTATTAGTTTTTTTTAAATCATTTTTAACTGTGAGTCATTCTAAGCTGTATTAGTGCAATCTAAGAATAAAACCATGCAGCTAGAAAAAAAAGTGTTTTAATAAGTTGCCTTCAAATATATGTCTGAATAAATGGCCTTGTATGATGTTTTTGGAGGTTCATGACCTGCATAGGTGGTGTAATCAGCCAAAGTATAATGGGTTCCAAAACGTCTATACTTATGCACAGAATAGATTTTAGTAGGTTCAGTCTGATATTTTCCTGCACAAACTGGATCGGGCAAGTTTAGTTCAGTTTGAGTGGAAAACCAAAGATTTCAGAGTGCAGTGATGGGAAAGGACCAAATCATTTACAGACTACCTTAATATCTTCCTGAGAGACTACATCGATGATCCTATCAGGGATTTTGTAAAAATTTAAAGCAGATTTACAATTATTTTGTAATGCCTTAATCAGGTTTTTAAATAAATGCAGCTTTTTCTTCATCTCACATGTGTGTTTTTGCTGTTTTGTTGTATCAAATAAAAAACAAGAAAGACTTCCCACATCCTTCCTACGTCTCTTTACCATGACGTCGATGAACAACTTCATGAGGTCAAGGAAAGGTGTGAAGGAAAGTTTTTAAGGTCTTAGGAAAAGAGAAGCAGTCATGCTACTAATGTGTTGCTAGCTAACCTCATTATTTGCAAAATGTTCATCCAGCTGTTTCTCTTTAATACCACTTTGTTTACCAGCTTTTTGTTACTTTTAACTTTCGCGCTGAAATTTAGTAATTAAGAAATTGTGCTCCAGGGTTTTAAATGTCACTACAAAGATGCCGAACAGATGGACGAGTTCGATTTCAGCAAATACAGCAGGCTTTTTACAACTTCTGTTTTACTCTTCCTTATTCAAACTGCCAGTCTTGCTTCCTTCAGTTAAGGCAGCTGTCTGTGGTCGATTTGACTAAAGACCATAAAAAAGTAGACACACGCAACACCATATCTGTACTTTTATTTGTATAACTATACTTGTAATACCTCAGGACCACATTTCACAACCACACACGGGTATGAGGAACTGTACTTTGGATATTTTGAAAGCAGATGAAACATATGGCCCTACGTATGATTTGGAGAATAGAGTTCACTCTTTTCTGTATTTTTACTTTTGAAAGTAGACTTTCTTATTGTTTACTTTCATCATCATGGCTGCTGGAGCGAACGGGCAAATAACAGACAATGCGAGGAGTACGTTAAAGGCCAAAATAAAGTCCTTTCACTACTCCTGTAGCTTTGGAAGATTACAGTTACAGTTTCCAACAGTAAAAAGAAGTGCACAGATACTGCTAGAATTAAGAAACATGCGTCTGCAGCACAGATGAGGATATTAAAAGGAAAAAAAGGGGCATCAAATGTAATTAGCCACAAAACCAGCCTGACCACTGAGATGAAAAGCAACACTTAACTTGAAAATCACGCACATTATCTTCAGCACATAGTCAAACATAATCTGAATGTTTCTTTACTAAATCAACTTTATGGAAAGCTGAATGGGTTGAGTTTTGTTTTTGTGAATATTTCACTTCAAAGCTTCATTGTGTTATTTACTAGTAAATATAGGCTGAGTTTTCTGAAAATAGAAATCTAAATGAATGCTTTGATATTTTTGACAAATATTTATCTTTGCTGTATTGCCAAAAATCAGTTAAGTCTCATTTGGGAAAGCTAACTCTATAGCTACAGATAGCAACCCATTAGCTTAACACAAAACACGAGAACTGCTAGCTTTGCCTTCTTGGAAGTTAATAAAAATTAGAAAAATATGCTACAGCTCTATGGTCAATATATTACTTCCTTCATGCACATAAACAAACTGAAGACACAACTACCACCTCATTAAATGTAGAATGACTTGCAGTAAATGCTTGTCTACAAGACTCAGTTCAGAATTTAGTGGGCAAAAATCCTATTTTTTACAGTCCCGATTCACTTATACGAGAATATCACCAGCAGATAAATCATTTATCCAAATGATCATTAGGAAAATAATTTGCTGATATTCGTTAAGTATTTTTGTTGGCGTTGGGGTTAAACGCTGGGTTTAAATCACAGCAATCAGAGAAAAGCAACCAAAAAACATTTCTGTATAATCAGCATGATGATTTTTGTGATTTTAATGTGCTTCATGATGATGTCAAGTCAAGTGTTACAGTTTTTAATCAAAAGCGCTACTTCTTATTGTTAGGCTGATACTCACTCACACACAGACACACACCACACCTTACAGTAGTACTGCATTGCATGTTGCAATAAAACAGCGTGTATACATTTCAGCTTTTATCAATGCCCCACTTACTGTGATGAACATGTGCACTTTGACAGCTAACCACATGCTAAAAATCACCAAATTATGAGATAAAACTCTGGGGAATTGTTCATTAATATTATACCAAAATCACATAGTTGAGGTTGAATGGTAGCCGTCTTAGATCAGCAATCTTCTTGTATCTTGTAATGATTTCAAATAACTGTGACAGTGCCACCTGATTTGAGGGAATATGATAGTCTTTACCCACTCCGTCTATCTCAGAGTATCTCTCCATCTTAAAGCAGTTTGATAGCCCCTCAAACCAGTTGCAGCAGATGGATGCCCATCCAGAGGAAAAGGGAGTTTTTCTTGCTCACAGGGGGCATCTGATTGTTGGGATTTACTCTATATTGTTGTAAGATTTTTATCTTTTGTTGTGAATTGTAGCTATATAAATAAAATGAACTGAACTGAAAGTTGTTTCATCTTCATGTTAACACCATAGAAAGACCTCCTTTAGTTCCGATGAAAACCTGTGGAGGTCCAGTCTTTCCCCAGCGTATGATGTTGCTCATTTGTCATAGAGATGGTTTAGTCATTACCTGATATACATAAAGTTGGAATAAAAGCAAAAAGTATATAAAACCAGCAGTCGCAATGTAGATGGGATTATTTCAGTTTCCTACACTTGAATTAAATCTAGCCTGAGATTTAAAAGAAAAAAAAATCAAGGGAGCGCGTGAGTGAGCGACGTTTATGGTGTAGGACCATTTTATTGGGAAAATAAAGTGTCCTGATCGCCAAGAGTCACATATTCTTACTGCACAGTGTTAATAGCCTGAACCTAGTGAACATCTTACTGCACATGTTTTTGTTTATTTTTTGCTCACCTAATCTTTGTAAAGCCTGACTACAGCATTAACAGAAGGCGGATGAGTCCAGTTACTACTACTGATTGAAGATTCTTCTGGATTTTTTTTAAAGATGTGTCCTACTTCAGATTTTATTATGTACCAGGTGAGAGCACAGAAAAATCTAGCATCACAAATTGGATTTGAATATCACGGATGACTTAGTCGTCGCTGTAGCTGATTTTGATTTCACAAATGATGAAAAATGCAGTTCATTCAGTCTTTGTCGATGACAACTGAGCAACTGCCTCCACTGAGGAAGATCACAGGCTGTGGCTGAACGTTTCAGAGCCACTGTTTTTTCTCAAAGTCAAGAATCAACCTGCAGCCTCGATTAATGTTTATCCAGGAAACAAATTCTGACATTAACTTTATACTAAAGAAAAAAAGGTTTAGATTAAGTAAATGTGAGTCCAGTAAGTCCAATTAGCTCCTCAAGGAAAGGAAAAAAACCCTCAAAACGTTCGGAAATTAGTATTTTTGGAAAGTCAAGTAAAAACATTCAGGTTCAGTTTTAATTGTCAGGTCCAGGTGTGGCATTCACTGTCTCTGGGAGTCATTTCTAAAGGTTTGGGGCTCTTCTAACAAAACAAATGTTGTGGAAGCTTCCTCACTGACACGGCTTGCAGGAGATGCTACACTGACAAGTCTTAGATGATATGTGAGGGATGGCTGAAGTACAGGTGGAGGCGGAGTTCAAAGCTGGAGAGCTGGTTCGCGTCACTGCGTTAGAGCCTGGAGGATGTCTTTCACCAGCATCGTGCCGATCACCATTTTCTCACAGTTGACCGTCAGCTGGGCGGCTCCTTCCTCTTTGGTTGCCACGGTGACCAGCACCAAGCTGCCACTGGTCACCGTCCTGCCTGCAAACCTGTGGACAGGATAATCAGGAGGAGGAACAGGAGGACTGAGGTCAAGGCAGCAAAGATCAAGAAGTAAAGATGAAGCCACAGAACAAAGAAGGGATACACATCGCGTGAGTCAGTGAGACAAAAATATCATCTGTGAAACACAACGAGTGCAAAATTAGTGCAAAAAAAATGTTTTTGGTTTTCTTTTCTAGAAATTTTCTAGAATACTCTGATCAACATTCTCAGAACTGCATCAGATCCTACTTCAAGTCAGCTGATTGTGAATATATGTGTAACCCTTTCCCCCCCTAAAAGCTTGAACAGCTGATGCTGTATCAGGTTTGTACAGATGATGTAGTGGTTCCTGAATGTCACAGTCACAGGCTTTTGTCATGTATTTCTTGTGTTTTGTGTCTGTGTTAGATTTGTTGGTTTTGTTACTTTCTTCTGCTTTCTGCGTTTCCTGGTGTCTGTCATCATGTTTAACGTCCACACAGGAAGCAACTGTTTTCTAGTGTTTCCTTCTATTATTGTAGATCTTTACCTTAAAATATAAAGCACCTTGATGCAACTGTTGTTATAATTTGATGGTATATAAATAAAACCGGACTGAACTTAAACTAACAACAGTCCAACTACTTATGACCTTAAGATTTTCAGATTTCCTCTCACTCAAGCACACATTGTAATTTAAATAGGACTAAATGTTATTAGTTCTGTGATGTAGATAATGTCGTTGTGGTCATAAATGGTAATCCCCTTGTATCTTGGATTTTTGAGACCAGATGTCACAAAGGAGAAGTGGATCTGATGGAGAAATAAAAAACACAGCCTACTTATTGTCATGTCAAGGTAGATCCTCCTGACAGCATTTGCTTCTCTATCATTTATTTTACTCAAGCTGGAACTAAAATTTATAGGTGTCTGAAAAATGTACACTTTGTTCCTTTAGTGCAGACCCTCCCAAAGTGTGGGGCCCGCCCCCTAGGGGCA
>NW_024582506.1:1019622-1079426 GCF_018398535.1 Haplochromis burtoni | reverse complement strand
AAACGCAAAGCAGGAGATGAAGCATCGCTGAATATGTTTCCAAACCAACTTCATTCTAAGCCAAAGACTAGAAAATATGGTGAAGCATATCTGCCCTTTGGTTTCACCTGCACAAGTGCAAAGGTAGGTCTCCCCTGCTTAATTGCTTTTCCTGATCCTGCCACGATTTGTTCCCCCGGTTCAAATCCCGGACAAACAGTATCCCACAGTTGTTTATTTATCCTCCTTGAGGAGCCCATTTTGCACAGAGAGGCATTTTTTGAAAAATGTATTGATAGCAATGTTGAATATTATTACACAGGAAAAAAACAACTACATGTAAAATAAAATACAACATGACGCCTCTGCCTTTCTAAATAGAGGGACAGTACCTGCGCGTGTATGTGTAAGCGTGTAAATACTGCAGATAGTGACAAAATACTGTTAATCTGACTATCTGCCGTTCTGCAATTCACCTCATGTAAACAATAACGTGGCACACAGCGTGACGTGAAAAAAGGCACATACCTTTGAGGTTGCGTGAGGTACTCTGTATTCCTCGTCCACACGTAAACGCAAAAAAGGAGTTTTAAAAAAATCTCCGTTTTCGGTGATTCCAAACGCCGTTTACGTGTGGACGAAACAGCTGCCTTTTCAAAAATACCCGTGCAGGCGTGGACGCAGGCGTAAAAGAGTTAGTAGTTTATTTTATTGCTACCTGTAATATATTGCAGATTACTTGTATTTGCTTAATTGTTTACTAAATGTTTGAGGTGTGAAATAAACCGCAGTGGAGCAAAATATGGGTGTGTGTGGTTGGAGGATGTGTGCGTGCGTGTGAGTGTGTGTGTGCATTTTTCTTGTAAAACAAAGGGGGGCCCAGCAAAAAAAGTTTGGGAACCACTGCTTTAGTGGATTTTTAAAATCTGCGTAAAATACGTGAAGCCACACTTTTAAGGTGATTTTTTAAGCTGATCTTGGCAAAGATCTTGTTCCCTAATGATTCCGTGTCCTTCGCAGAAGACAAACACCACCCCGAGCGCTATTTGCATTAAAAGGTGGCTCAGATAACAAGACGTGTTTGCTCAGGAGTGATTTTTCTCACCTGCACTCTTTATCTGACCCACAGGGCACTCTGCTGAGGTTGGCAGCGGTGGTCACTCTCTGGACGATGGCGTGTTCGTTTCGGCACTTGACGTCCAAAGTTAGTTTCTCTGTGATCTCGTTCATGCCCATCAGCTGACCTGTGGAGGTTGTAGGAGCAGAGCACTGGTCAGACAGGAATCCTCTCCCTCCCAGCAGCAAAACAAGCAAAGCAGTTAATAATCTTAATAATAATAGTAGTAATAATAATAATAATAATAATAATAATAATAATAAGAAGAAGACAACATGTACAGTAACAGAGTTCATTTTTTAACCATTGCTATTCTTTTTCAGGGTATCTCTGCTAGCTTCAGACATGTACAGTATTATATACATATACTGTACAATGCAGTGAACATTGCTAAAGTTCTCAGAGGGACTGATGTAATATTCAGTACATCAAGAACTGTAAATGCGACTAACACTTAACACGGGAATGTATTCATGCTTCCCACTGAACACAGGATTTTGTTGGTGAATTTACAGCACAAAAGAAGCAAATTTCTGACTGCTAACCAACTCGAGTCACCATTTTCCAGAGTATTTCCAAAGACAGAAATTCTGGTTGAAAGAGGTATTCAGTACTAATTTTCTCACTTGTGCGAAGATGGCTTGTAGAGAGCAACTGTTTGGTGATTTGCTGGTCAAAAGACGCCTGGATGTCCAGGTTAAAACTAGTATTTCAGTATTATATATCAATACTGCTCTGATGCAAAACAAGTCCTAAAATCGCTGCAATAATAAGTCAAGTGACAGAAAACTTAAATTCAGAAAATTTAGCTAAAACAGACTGCAGTCCGTTCGTAGTGTTAGTGTCTATGCATGCTTCATTTGAACTTTTTTATAACACCAACCCAAATTTAATAAAATCGTAGCTCCTTGCCAAGAGGTTGTGCAGTAAGTTGTGTGAGGGAGCACAAAAAAAACAAAATAGGGGAAAAAAATAAAAATTGCACAAAATGTTGTGGGTCCCACAGAAAACCAGTCAAACGTTTACTTTAACTGCTCCCCACAAACAGAAATTGATGTTTTCTCTATTACACTTACAGGTAGATATAAAGTGTTTCCACAGCAGGAACTTTTTGTAGTATTTAAGAACTAAACCTGCATAAGGATTGTTTCAAGTCACAGCACAGGCATTATAAAACAGATATTTAAGGAACAACCACAAAGTCCCTCCCCCTAACTGAGAATGGTTCCCATTTTTATTACAACTGTCACCACCAGGGGGCAGTGTTATACCAGTGAGTGTGGTGAAATGTTTTTGGATGTGTGCTGCTCTCTCAAACTTTAGCTACTTTTGGCCTTTTTCTCAAGGGGTCACACAGATGGATCCACATGCTTGATCTCTCATGTATACGAGTGAATATACTGAACAGTGTATAGAATCAGACTGCCAATGTAAATAAAATGCAAGGAATGAAAGGTTACGTGGACTTATTGCGCCATCTTGTGGTATGACCTGGTATTACAGGAGAGTAGGTCCCGCACTAGTTCAGCTTTGACTGATATCTCAACGCAACACTCAGATGTTTTGGACCTAAAGTCACAGCTAATCTGTTTCTTTAGATTAGGTCAATATCTTTGGCTCATTTTGAAAGGGTGTAAATCACTATTTAACAAACGTATTAACAATAGTTTGTTAAATAGGTTCCTTCAGTTCCCAGATCCTGATCTTAGTTCCTGGAACTGGTTAAAAAGGGGCTGAAGTTTTGTTTAAAAGTGACCAAAAGTCTGAACTAAATCAAATATTTGCTGATTTAAAAACTAGACCTCAATACGAATTAAAGACGTTATCATTTCCTCTTGAATGACTATAACCTGGTTTTAACTGAGATGTCAAGACCTCTTTTGACCTGCAAAACAAAACCCAGTGCCTGTTAGACCGATGCACTACAAGATGACCAACAGTTCAAACTCCCAGCATGGTTGGTGGTTATCAGAAAGCACATGATCGAGTGCTGCTGTGAGCCAGATGTATATGTGAAAGAGTGAATGAGGATCAGTGGATGAGCATTTCCAGCCATTCCTGGTGGAGCAGGAGAGTGTGAGCGGCAGGTTTGCAGGTGTCTGCAGCTACAGACCCGGAGATGCAGTTAAGTGTTGATTACCCAGGCAAGAAGGGAGGAGGGGGAGTCAGCACGAGGTGTTAAAGGAGGAGGGAGGAGGGGAATGGGAGGAGGGGGTGGTCTGTGTGAGGATGAGTTTGGCTATAGGAAAGGTGGCACACAGACAGCTGGGAACAACAAATCTATTAAAGCCAACTTACCTAGATTGTGTAATAGCTTCTCTATTGGGGAGAGTATGGAGAGGGAGGAACCGTGGATATGACACATGTTTAAAGAGTCACTGTGGGCTTGTTAGAGCTCAAAACTCGATCACTGTTAGGATGGAAAACGAACACCAGAAACCAGAAACATGCTGGGAACTGCTGTCTGCAGCTGCTCTACCATACACCGTCTAATGCAAACCTTTGGTTTGTATTGGTGGATTGAACGTAGCTGATGGACAAAAAACTGTTTCCTGCTCTGGAGGAAGGATGATGTGGAGACTCAGAAACATCAGGCAGTTACTTTGATGTTTACTGCATGTGGCAAATGACTTGCTCGCAATGTTATAAAAGAAAAACAAAACACACATTTGGAAAAGTGAAATATACTTTCTAATTAAAAGGTCCTCATTTCATCGTGTCACACTATATGATGCACATTATCAATGGGTGACTGAGCATCACTGCATGCTTTCCTCTCTGTGTAACTGTTAAAGATCAAAGTGCAGATATCAATGTCTTTGATCAGCAGCAATTTTTTCATTTGTATTTTCATTGATTGACTGTTCAAAAGTTGCAGCTATCAAATCAAGTCAAACCTGAAGTTTCATGTATGTGCTAACTTTTTAACTTTAGATATTCAGCATGTGGTTCCCACATGACTTCAAACATTTAACCCCATCACAACAGTTATTCACAGTCTAATGAAATGAGCGCTATATTTGAACAGAATATATGAAGTGTATATTCAGAGTAGACTACTAACACTCAGGGACAAAACTTATGAGTTGCAGTGCTGCAGCATTAGCTGACTGGTTAACATGTTAACAAGCTCCCTGTTTGGACTATGCAACATTTAAAGATGTGTTGGTGTCAAAGCAGCAACTGAGAAAGTGGTTTAGGGTGGCAACATTCAGGACATCAGAAATATTTTGTGGCCTATTTTTACTCACCTTGTTCCTTTTTAAACTCGTTCTCTGTCAGGAAGACGGGCCTCATCAGCTCCCCGACAGGTGGCTGGATCGACACGAAGAATTTCCTGGTGTGAGTGCTGAAAAAGGAGGAACGGTAGTGTCAGGGATTTGTATTTCGTCTTTTGTTCTTAAACTTCAAAGTTTCCCAAACAGCCCTGACCCTGGTGGGATGACAGAAGTGGAATAAGATTTTTTTAATTATACAAGTAAAATATCTGATCTGACAGTCTGGCGGTAATTTTATGACTGTTTTCAAAACAACAGGAAACTGAAAAATGTCCATCAGTATTTCTCAAAGCTTCAGTAGGTGTCATCAATATGTTATGCAAAACCCCCAAAGATTCAAATCAGTAAAGATTAGTAAAGAGTCAATGCAAACTTTCAAAAGCTGCAACTATTAAAGCTTGTGTCCGATAACAGCAATACTTTGGCGAGTTGTTGAGCTTTTTAGTCAGTTAAGCTAGGGTGACCATATTTTGATGTCCAAAAAAGAGGACACTTGGCTCAGTCATGAAGAACTTGCTTAAAGAAACATATTTAAACGATGCCTTCTCTGTGCGGTTAATGAATTGTGAAATAAAATCTGTCATATAGGACCTTACAAGTCAACAAGTGCAAAGAAAATAACTTAAAAACCTCTGGAATTAAATAATGGTACAGAAATAATGCCTCATGTGCGTAAGAAAAATTACCAGTACTGGGTCGGTACGAGGGAAATTTCTTTTGCAGTTCGTCTGAAAAGATTCACTTGCGTTTTGGGATCTTTTAAACATCATTAGGCGCGTTCCTGCGCGCTGTCTGTCCCTTCTGTGAGCGCAGAAAAACTTACAAGTGCTCACAAAGCAGCAGTTCGGGGATGACTTCAAACACATGGGTCCTCTGTCGGAATGTAGGAAAACCCGGACATTTTTATCAATCTCGAAAATCCCCCCGGACGTTGTGTCAAGCCAGCCTCCAATTCGAGACTTGCAGTCAAGCCAGCCTCGAGTTTGTTTTCTGCTCCCTGTGTATTCAAAGTATTACGGGAAGGGAAACCGGATTTCAAAATAAAAGCCAACTTCGAGTGAATTAACAGATATGTTAAGAACATAGTAACATATAATATAGGCTTGTTCACAAACTCTAATGTTAGATCTACATGACACAACCTTGCACCCTAATAGCGCCCTGTTAATATCAAGGCCATCTTATTTTGGATTTCAAAGTAAAAGCCCTGTGAATTTTCATTTTTGAACTACTCTTACAATGACTTCATAATGCTCTTAAAAGCAAAAGTGTTCTTTCCAAAGACTAGTTGCACTTTATATCAACACTATCCAACCACAGTGTTTTTCACAGTAATACCATGTCAATATCAAGTCAGTCTGATTTTGCCTTTCAAAGTAATGGCCCTTTGAAATTGCCCATATTTGACTTACTCTTCTAACGATTTCAAAATGCTCTAAAAAGAAAAATTCTTGTTTCCACAGGATAATTTTACTCTGTATTTACAGTATACAGCCCCCAGTGATACCATGTCAATATCAAGTCAGTCTGATTTCACTTTCCAAAGTAATGGCCCATTGAAATTGCCCATTGATGGGCAAAATCAGACTGACTCAGTCTGATTTTGCCTTTCAAATTCATGGCACGTTGAAATTGCCCATATAAGACCTACCTTTCTGTGATTTTGTAATGCTCTAAAAAAGGAAAATGTCTGTTTCCACAGGATAATTCCACTTTAGATCAACAGTATACAACCCCACAGTGATACCATATTAATTTCAAGTCAGTCTGATTTTGCTTTCCAAAGTAAAAGCCTTTTCAAATTGCCCATATCTGACTTACTCTTGGAACGATTTCAAAATGCTCTAAAATGGAAAATTGCTGTTTCCACAGGATAATTCCACTTTAGATTGACAGTGTACACTATCACGGGGATACCAAGTCAATTTCAAGTCGCCTTGATTTTGCCTTTCAAAGTAATGGCCCGTTGAAATTGCCCATATATGAGCCACTCTTTCACTGACTTCAGAATCCCCTTAAAAGCAAAGTTGCTGTTTCCATAAGATCATTTCACTCTACATTGACAGTATACAACCCCACAGTTTTATCACGTCAATATCTTGATTATAATTGTTTATGAGGTACTTTTTATAACTAAACGCGGATGCTGTTAACAGGACAATTACTGTTTCCATTAAGTAATTGGAGTCCACACAACCTCTACAGTGGAAACATCTCAATCTCAAATCAATCCCATTTTGCATTTCAGAGTAAAAGCCCTTTGACTTTGTTTATAGGAGCTTCTCTTTCCATAACTTCAGAATGGCATTAAATGGAAAGTTCCAGCTTCCACCCATTAATTCCAGTTCATGCCAACACATATCATAACATATAATCTAACAGTGGAGTCGGGAAAGGTTTTATAAAACACCAGAGGTGCCAGACATTCCTTACGAACAAAAATAATAATAACAATAATTTTTCTGATCACAGAGAAAAATTCCTAGCTCATCTGCTATTTGTATGAGAATTGAAAAGCCTGCAGATAATTTTCTGAATCCAGTTGCTCAAGGCAAGAAAAGGTCCCAGTCTTTAGATTCCTGCCCATTCCTGAAACACGTTACAATGGCAGTGTCATCTGAGTATTTCTGGATTTGGCAAGACTCAAGATATATATTTGAAGTCTGCTGTATACAATATGAAAAGAAGTGGAGCCAAGACAATCCCTCTCCCCAACCTGACAAAGTTGTGTTGTTTCTGTCAAACCAGCTCTGTTTTCTCTATATTTAAATTTCAACTTTGTGATCATATGCACTAGAGCTGATTTAATAGCTAAAAATTTTACTTTACTGTGTGCTTGGTTAGCACTGTTGCCTCATAGCAAGAAGGTCCTGAGTTCATTTCCACCATCAGGCCGGGGTCTTTCTGTGTGAAGTTTGCATGTTCTCCCTGTGTTTTCGTGGGTTCCCTCTGGGTACTCCAGCTTCCTCCCACAGTCCAAAGACATGCAGTTTGAGGGGATAGGTTAATTGATTAATCCAAATTGCCCATAGGTGTGAATGCGGGAGTGAATGTGAGCGCAAATGGTTGTCTGTTTCTGTGTGTTAGCCCTGCGACAGACTGGCGACCTGTCCAGGGTGTACCCTGCCTCTCCCCCTATGTACCCTGCCTCTCCCTGGGATATGCTCCAGCACCCCCTACGACCCTGGATAGGATAAGTGGAAGTGAATGGATGAATGAAGCTAACGGATTCTACAGTATTTATGAAAGTCTTCAGTTGCAGAAATTAATAATAGACTTCTTTTTAAGGACTTTTTCAACATTTTCATTTTATACGTGTTTCCCTGAAGCAGTATTGTTTAGAAACACTAGAGATTGTAGCTTTTATGTATTTATCTATGACGCCAGATTACACGAATCAATTAGCTAAACTAAAATCATAATGCCATGGTGACCTGTAATATTTGGCTTCAAAATTTAAACATAACACAATTACCAAAGGCCTTCGAAACATGGTGTCTAACCAGATACTTGCTGAGAACAACATTGCCTTGGCCCTGGTGTGGGTCAGTAGATGTTTTAAATTGCAGTCTCAGATATATGAGAATTTGGCTCCCTGGCACTTTCATCTCGCATGATGGCATTTGGTTGATAGTTCTTAAACTGTGATGGTGTTGACTTCATCAATATAGGAGCCAGACAAAATAAACAGCATTTTTCCATTTTAGAGCTTTCTGAAGTCATTGAAAACGCACACCGATATATGGTCAATTTGAAAGGCCCATTATTTTGAAAGGCAAAATAAGAATGATTGATATTGACATGGTATCACTATGGGGTTGTATACACTCAATATAGACTGCAACTAGTCTGTGGAAACATGAGTTTTCCATTCTGAATTAATTAAAAGAGTAGTTCAAAAATAAACATTCAGAGGGCTTTTACTTTGAAATCCAAAAGGAGATGGCTTTAATATTGGCATGTTGCTACTAGAATACTGGGGTATGTCATTTGTATCCAACATTAGAGTGTGCAAACAAGACTAATTGATATTTGTGAATGTGCTCTTAATTTACTGGAAGTCGGCCTTCATTTTGAAATCATGCTTCAGGAGCTTTTATTTTGAAATCAGGTTTCCACGTCTTTTGCCATAATACTCAGAATACACAGGGAACGTAAAACAAAGTGGAGGCTGGCTTGACACCAGTAAAAGTGGACGGTTGGTCACCCTAGTTAAGTGTTGATGCTAGCCTCAGATAGCTGCTTTTAACTGGTGTTAGTGAAACTTTCTTTGAAGCAGATCCAAGTGTTGGGCTTGGACCGGAGCCGGTCTTATATACTTATTAATGAAAAGCACATCAGTTTGTTGGAAGACATAATTGCACAATAATCTGTGTATATTTATAAGTACAACAATTTTTTTCCCATTAACCTCAAAAATGACTGCCTGTAGCTTTATAGAAATTCAGAAACCACTGGAGTGTTTTCTCTGATATTATTAAATGTGAACTGAATCGAATCAAGAGTTTTTCCAAATAATTAACTAACTTCCTGTCTGTATATCAACGTATCAGTGGCTTAGCAGACTAACTGCTGCAGCGCAAATGCAAATCTAGCAAATCCCAAAAATGAAGCAGACCGGCAACCAGAAGCAGGACTGCACAGGAGGTCTACCCTCTGTAATCAAGAGTCCGTCTCACCACAGCTGGAAGTTTGCTGCTTGCGTTGAATCACAGAAATCGATGCCCATCACAGCTGTGGCCGTCTCACCTGCCGGAAGTAGCTCTGTGGACATGGAGGAAAGAAAAAGCCTTTAGTGTTTCCACACAAAAAACAGGCACAACTCTTAAAAGTCACATGAAAAACCGAGACAAAGATTAGGATGTGAATGTTCATACTGAAACATCTGAGACGTCCTTGTACAAAAAGTGTCCTCTAAGAAGAAAACTGAGATGGAGGCGCTGCTGACAACTTCAAAACTGCCACACTTTGTTTTTCTCTAAGTCAAGTCAACCCTGATGGACATGTTAAAATGCCCAACTCGAGTGATGAAGGCAACATTATTTACAGACTGGGTTTTATTAAGGTTTAAATTTAAGGGCACATAACTCGTGGCATGTGTGCCGGCTGTAGCTGTAGCTGATGTCAGGCCTCAGGTAGGGACGTTCAAGTCACTGAACTGTAACCACTGCGCCCATATTTATGGTGTTTTGCAGCTTTTTGATAGAATTACATGAGTAATATTATTGGTTACTGAGTGGCAGAGCTAGTTCAAGACATTTTGGTGAACAAAGTTCCAGTGTTTTATCAGTTTGTGGCTTAACACTAATTATCAGGATACTGGTGTCTATGTGGTTGCCCGTGTACAGGTCATAGAGGCAGCTTGCAACCTGTTGCCGTTAGGTGAAAGGACAGAAATCCATCAAACTTGTATTTCATGTTGATAATAAGTTTAATGGAGGAATTTAAATGTGCTGATATGTATATTTTAATATGTAGCAGGCTGATGGTCCCCTTCTTGTCTATGAACAAACTTAAATTAGAATTTTCAACTTCATAGTCACAAAAATTCAGCATCTTATTTACAGCTTTCCCTGAAGCAAAATTATTGTAATAGAAAAAACACCGACATCTGCAACAAGTACGTCTGTTTTATCTGGTGTAATGAACAGTGCAGTTTCCAAGCACTGCCAGCAGGGTTGTATTTCATATGCCCGTGCATGTACACAGTGGACAATCTTACACACCGATCTCTGGGAACTCCTTGACCCTCATCCCAGACTGGAGCTTCACATCCTCTATGTGCAGGTTCTTGGTGTCGGAAGAGGCGCTGTTGGTGAACTGCATCTGCACCGCCACCATGTTGGCGTCAGGGCTGAAAGGCTGCCGGCTGAAACAGTACTCCACCGACAGACCCTCACCCGTGATCCGGTGAAGCAGCTCGTAGCTCTTCAGCGCGCTGGAGGGAGCAATGGTCTGTAAAAAGACCCCTCTGGTTTGTCATCTGCTTTAGTTTCCCCCCCCCCCCTCTTCATTTTCATTTCATCGCTTCACTAACAGAGAATAAAGATGTCAACAAGCAAATAATATGAAACACTTACTGCTGGGGAGAGGACAGAGTCAGACAAAGACAGCCCCTCCAGGTCGGTCACGAGGCTGTTGGATAGGAAGGTGTTGACCGGTGTGACTTGTGGTGAGGGAGCAGGTTCAACTAAGAAAGAAAGAAACAAGACACGGATGATGTTCCCAAATTCAGACCAGTGTGCAGTCATCTAATGGATGTTTTTTCCTTTGGCATCTTTGTAGAATGTGAAGGGGTTTAGGTGTGAATTAGCATCTCCAAGTCTGGTTGAGAGTTTAAGTATCTTGGACGGTTTGTTTATGAATGAGGGGAGAGCATCGGTTTAATGGAAGCTCTACTTTCCTACCTATTCTGTGGACACATCTGTGGGTGGTGACCAAACCCTTGAGCTCAGTCATCTAAAAGGGGCTCAGATTATAGCTGCTGCTCCTCAAAAAGAGCTAATGAGATGGTTCAGGCATCTGAACTGCATCTAATTCAGAAGTGGTTTGTGCATTTTGAAATGGGATGAGATTCTCAGATGAAAGAGATGAAGACGGTTCTGGGAAGAGGTAGATGTGGACACCTCTGCTTAGACTGCTTTCCGTTCTAAAGAGAGTGCCATACATTTTCTACTGTCTGAGAAGAAAAGCTGGAAAGATCGAGAAAAAGAAACAAAAACAACTTACAATCATCAAGGTCGAGCAGAGACATTTCTTTCTTTTCTTTCTTGCTCTCTTTCTTGAGAGGCTTGGGAGGAGGTTTAGATTCAGCCGTCTGGAGAACAAAGAAAAACTGTCACGAATAGACGCTGTTCATGCTGCTGTATAGGAAAAGGGGCACAACTGTGCTCTCTTGTATTTTGAAATGCTAAGGTTATAAGAATTTTAGTGGCTTCTTAGATACAGGCTGTATCAAAAAGAATAATCTGGTTTAAAAGTGCTTTTATTCACCGCTAACGATAGAAACACACACCGATGGAAAGAGCGGATTCATTAGCTTCACATGGTTGGTGGTAGGTAGCATAACAACAGCAGGGGCTGTGTGAAACCTTATATTCAGTCATGTACTTCTATATTTATTGCAAGCTTCTATGTGCATTACTTAAAAAAGAAAACCCAGCCTTTTTAAATCTGATGATTGTTTTTGATGCACCCTGCTGCTGTGCACTTTCTCTGTAGTTAACCCTGGTTTGCACCTTTTTTTTCTTCTTGACCTCAGCCTCTGACTCCGAGTCTTCAGACTCTGACTGGCTGCTTTCAGACTCGCTTTCCTCATCTTCGTCAGATTCAGACTCTGACTCGCTCTTGCGCGGTTTACTCTTCCTCTGGTGCTTCCTCTCTTCTTCTTCGCTGCTCTGCTCACTGTCAAAGGAAACCAGAGGTCAAACTTCCCCCAAGGAGTCAAACTTTATTTTCTACAAACAAAGCGACCACCAATTCTAATAATAACATCCATAGTCCAGCAAATATGCCTGACATGGCATGCAGTGTAAAGCAGTCTACCTTTCGCTTTCTTGCACTGGCTTCTTTAGATCTTTCTTTTTTTTCTTCTTCTGTTCCTCTTCCTCCTCCTCTTCTTCTTCCTCAGACTCGGAGGCTTCCTTACTCTCTTCGCTCTCTGATCCCGACCCGCTCTCCTCGCTGCCACTGCTGCTTTCCGAGCCACTGGCAGAGTCTGACTCTGTGGAGGGAGAGGTCAGAGGTTAGAAAGGCTACACAGAGTAAGTGTGATCTGAAGGCTGTTGGTATTCACATCTTACACGGCGTCCTCTGACAAACAAAGCAGCTGGGACTGAGTGAGTCTGCGTGTTAAACTGTTTTACCATCAAAAAGAGTCGAGCTCATCAAAACCAGAGAGGAGATCAAACTTTTATTATCCTTTGTATTATTGATGCCTCAGACACTTTTTTCCTCCAGAGGCGAGGAAAAAGAAAAAAAGATAAAGCAGAACTTTTAACTGACATTCTCAGATTTTCTTTCAGCGTGAAGCTGAGGCAGACACATCAGAAACAACTAAAGACAGAGGTGTTTTATGCTACACCCGCACTCACAAAACTGCATATTGTCTATAATATTATTGTAGCCGATGATAGTTTCTGCAGCAGTAATAGTGAGGAATATTGATAATCTTCTTAAAAGAAGATTATCAATTAAAGATAACTGATCAGATGGAATCAGACATTTAGGGCTTTACTTTCTGTTTAATGTGAAATACTGTTGAGGCCAACAGATATTCAAAAGCTAGTAACAGTACCGATGTTTCAGTCAGTACTGCTAAAAGTAAGAATAATATGAAGCTCTTAAAAGAATATAAAACTATATTCAGAGTACAGGGATAATATCCAAATTAGCACTTCATACAGTAAAGGCCACAACGTATTTTGCAATTTCCCAAAAATAATAGGATGTAATTTTCAGTGCCTAAACTTGAAGCTTAATAACTCTTGAAGCAAATTTGTAAAATGTTTATTTGGGCTTTTTAGCCTTTATTTAAACAGGACGGGGGAGAAAAGATGGGAAGGCTGGGAGGAAGAGCAGGAGGACGACATGCAGCAACTGGTGATATACCTCACCCTATTTGTATTTTTAAGTGATTTTGGTGTACTTTAGACAATAAGAGACAAAATTATACTGGAAGTAATGAGGCTTTTCTATATTTCCCCATCTTAAGGTGTTATTAGAGTTATTTTAAGGTTGAGGGATGTATTCCTTAGTAGCTCTTCTTCCGCATCTCACGCTGTAATTAATGGGGAATATTTCTATGTACTGAAAATTCCACACTAAACTCAGAAAACATTTTGGAAAATTACACAGGCAGCATTATAAACTGCTACCTAGTGTCTTATTTTACTCATATGATTCAAATCTATTTTTTTAAATAACATTGTGGCTTTACTAATGTTCACAGAACTGCTTTTAAATGTTAAAATAAGATAATAATGCACTACATTAGGAAATCAGGATCAGCATAATTATACAGGCGTGCTTGTTGCTGTTAATGCACTTGCAGAATAAAGCAGGTGAAAACATTTGGATGAACAGATTTGTGCACTGGGAGTGAATGAGGTCCATGTATGAACAAGACAAGTTTTGTTTCTCTTCAGTTCTGCCTTGAGTCACCTCCAAATGTGGTCCTCAGATAATGATCCTCAATAAAAGCAGAATTGATTTGACTTTTGCTGCCTCACGATACATCATGAGGTCCTGAAACCTCACGAGAAGTCATGAGACAGCACCATATATACGCAGGTTAAAAGCAGCCGTTGACATTCTGAAATTCTTCATTACGTCTTTTCCATTTATGTCAGGATGTCACCACCCCTGGCATTGACCAGCTCTCCACACACACTCCTATATAAAAATCAGCAGCTGCTCCCTCACAAATTTTGCTGTCTGTCTCCACATCCTCATCATCACACACTCATTTGAATTTGCTGGAAAATCGCTGCACATCGACTTGTAACCATCAACCCTTGATTGGTCTCTGTGTTTAGTTTTATGCAACATATTTAAACAATAAATTCAAACTCCGTACTGATACTTTCATCTGGTAACATTCTATATTTTTTTCCATTGCCAGTAAATCAAAGTAGAAGACATTTCTTCTGTTCTTCTGGTAATACATTAAATGTGCATTAAACCCCCCGAGAAATAGTCTGCAGCCAATATTGTTATTGCTGTTGAAGTCTCTAGTTGTCTTAGGGCATTATGACCAATTTTAAAGATTTATACAGCTGGACTTGGACCTGAGTGCCACAAACAGGGTATGAAAGTTAGAAAGGATTGAGAGATGGACCTTATTTCTTTAGATTTTTATAGAATTGGTCAACAACACAAATCTCAAGGGCTTGCTGAAAGGGGGTGATATGATTATTAGGACTTATTCTGTGGGTCTTTACAATTTTATATTGTAAAGACCCACAGAATAAGTTGAGGTAACAGTTGTTGTGATTTGTAATAAAATTCAATTGATAATGAGGTTATTCTTTGAGACTGTCTCGTTTTACCAGCTCCTACCAAGATCATTCACACTGACTCAAAAGTCTCTCACACAAACACACACAAACACACACCCCTGTTGTGAGCACTACTTATTTAGTCAAAAAAATGACCATGCTATCAGTGCCAGCAGCCTAAAGTTACCACTGTCAGCAGACTCCGTAGGACCAGACTCTCCCTCTGAGTCGGTGTAGAACGGCTTTTCTACTTTCTTCTCCTTCCTCTTCTCACGGCTACTGCATTTGGTCCACTCAGGCACCTGGCATAAAACAAAACGGAAAAAGCGAGAGTACAAACAGTAAGCCTCCAGCCCCGCCTCAGAGAGAAAACCCTCAGACAGAAGCAGAAACGTGGGCAGATAGCATGGCCATGAGTGCCTCTGCCTGGGCGTGATGCAGCCAAAAGAAGCCAGCCATCGCTGCTGCAGATCTGCTCTCAGATCCCACAGCCAAGGAGCAAATTTACACCAATGCTTCAATGGAGCGAGTCGTTTACTTGTTTGCATTAGAGTTTTCTGTTTTTGCACACAAAGACGTTAGCACCAGGTGTTGCCTTCATGACCAGTTGCAGAAATGCGTTTCTTGTAATAATATAGGAGCAGTTCCATTAAGAGAAGTGATATCTTTGAGGAGCAGTAACTATCCTCCTACACTTAAAAAGAAAAGGCCATCTGCTTTTTCTGTGACCAAACTCATTAACCAGAGCCATCTGCTAATGAGCACGGACATCTCAGCCCCACTTAATACCCACAAGGAGCCTAATGCTGCGTGACGTGCCTGAGCACCGATCTGCCTGCTGAAAGAATCACTTCTTTAATGGTAGAGACTGAGGAACAGGGTGCTGTGTTTCAGGTAGCTTTGGCTGAGCTAAGCACAGAACAGCGACTACTATATGCGGGAGGGAGGCGTTCAGTTTAAAAGCACTTGGGTTTTTGCGGCTATATGGGTTGAGGCTCAAGAACGTGTGGCTGTTTGCCGCTAACTGACTCACACTTGTTAATGTTGTGACTCTTTCAAGCAGCGTAAAAACCTGGCAGACGTAGGGGAAAAAAAAGATTGGGATGGAGATGAGGAAAAAAGAAGGAAGAGGTTTCTTTCAGAATAAAAGTCAGGAGAGCAAGAGAAACAGGCACAGGAAGGTTTCAGGGGCTAAAAAATAAGAATGTGTGAGAACAGTTTTGGATATCACAGAGACAAAATAATAAGAATAATCCTAAATTTAATTACATGATAACTTTTAAACACAGTATTTGATAAAAGTAATCAAAAGGACAACTTCTGTTGGTAAAAAATCAACATACTCCAATATAACTACTGGATATACCTTAATACGTACTCATACTGTCAAATTAAAAGTCAACATTAGCATTCACTACTTCACCAATACATCAAAAAAAAAATACATGAAATGCACTTAGTCTTCACCAGCAACAAAGTATGATATGCTAGCATGGGTGAGATGGGCAGAATGAAGAGCAGCACAGGTGGAGCAGCAGCGGGGTAGAGGAAGAAATCTGAGAACAAATCACATCAATCAAAAAGAAAAAAAAAAAATCACGTGACAACATTTGTGACGTGATCAGCAAGCGAGTCACAAACTTCATGAAGAAAACCAAGCAGATGGACGGGAGGAGACCTGGAGGAGTCCCCGTCAGCAGGTCAAAATCTTTTGTTTTGCTTTAAGCTCTCACAAGGCTTCTGTTCTATGTTGGCGTCACTAAAAAGTGCACCTGAGTGAAAGAGAAGCAATAAAATAAACAGATCTGTTCCTTAGTAGTGTAGATGTTTTTAACATTTAGAAACTTAAAAAAAGGTTTTAGCTAACCCCAAAGCAAAACACCCTTCATCCTTCCACTACTGTACTATCTTCACGTGTCACATGACCACTCCTACGATGTCTATTTTCTATAGACTATGGAAGCTCCCCGAGCTTCTACAATGTAGCATAATGTTCATTTCAGTAATCTACCCTGTCTAAATGTTGGCTGCTTATCAAAAGGCACTGAGGCAGAACTAGCCTGGCATTGAGCATCAGCACTTCTGCTTTCTAAAGCAAAGCCTGGAAAAAGTCTTTGAGAATGAATAACTTTCTGTCAGAGGATTAACGTCTACAGCTCTGCTCTCACAATATACCTTCCTGCCAAATATTAATCTTTTCCAGTTCTTGTAGATCCTTTAATTTCACTCCTGCCACTAAATTACTGCTTCAAACTCGTTTTAGGGCAGTGTTTGGACAAATGAACAAAAATCTCATGTGCAGGAGGCACTCATCAGGTGGGTATGGACAGCATGCACCTGTAAGCTTCACAGGTACATGTTTTCCAAGCTGGCAGGTGGAGAGGTTTAAGATAAGAACATGAAGATTTTTTCTCATGAAACTCGCTATATATTTAAAATTTTCAGCCAATATGAAAGAGAAGTCCCAAAACTGCTGATAAAGACAGTGTGATATGTTTGGAAGCCCCTGTTGGAGCTTAATGATTAAGTAAATCTTGAGACTAGAAGATTTTTTCCTGAGATTAAGAATTGATTTTGACTGGTCTCATTTACAAATTAGAATCAGCTTTGTTTATAAAATTAAAGAAACTTCGATCCCACTGCTTATTACTAAACAATTTATTGGACCCCTTAAAGCTGAACTCTGTCTGCTTGAAACAAACACAGTGGTCAGTCTTACTTCGTGTGAACTGACAGAGGATTTATTTCTATGATGTCACCTAAATGGTAAATGGCCTGTATTTGTATAGCGCTTTACTAGTCCCTAAGGACCCCAAAGCGCTTTACACATCCAGTCATCCACCCATTCACACACTGTGATCATTGTGTGATATGAAATGTGTAAATCATTTTGTATAAATGCCAACATCAGCAGTTTAGACGTTAACTGACAGGCAGGGAAGAAACAGAGAGAGCAGTCATCAACGCAAACACCACTGCATTTCCAAACTCAAAGGGAGGGGCACCTCTCGCCAGTCTCCTAGTAAGCCGATCCGCCCCTCTCCGGTGGTTATGACCTCCTCTGTCTGTGGAGGACCGTATAGCAGAGGGAGAGTCTGTCAGAGAGGCTGAGGCTTCAGAAGATTCACTGACCCTCCCAGCTTTAACAGCCACAACGTGAGTGGATGCAATGCGAGATTTTCAGAATAACCCAGAGAGGTTTTTCCAGCAGCTGAACTTCAGAGGACAGTACTGAGTGTTTTACAGCTCTGCTTGTTTTTGCTCTTTAACTACAAATGATGTATAATAATGATTTGAAAGGCACACTATAGCTTTTCGGTCTGATTTCTTCCCTCAGCACTCCCTATGTTCTGAAATTTGTGAAATTTAGCTTTGCTGCTGATTACAACTGCATTTTAGCCACGAGATATCAAGAGGGGAATTAAACGAGTCTGACTGGATATAAAAACACACACCTAACTGAACCTAATCAGTATTAATAAGCTTAAATATACTCTTAAAACAAGGAAAACTGGCAGATCCCAGCTTTTGGAAGGCTGGCCACAAGTATTGTATGGAAAAAAATAACTTGTTGACTAATTTGCATGCATTTATATCTTCGTGTAACAGCTCATAAATCACTCTAGTAATCTACTGCTCATAACCTTTTTTTTGCTTTAGTGATTCCTTAATTTTTACACTTACAGAGTGCTAGTTTAGCCCACTGGTTGAGTGGGTGACGATATGCAATGCAGCAGAAACGCAGTGGTTTTAGTCCAATATCAAATAAAGGCAAAAATGGCCCCCCTGAAATTTTTTTTCATTTTTTCTTCTTTTTCTTCTTTTGTACATTTGCACATTGATAACTATATATAGATATTTACGAATTTGACAGGTTCAAGCAAAGGCAAGTGATGAGCCTGTTGCACCCGCCGTTCTCGCCCTGGCAAAGCTGTCATTTCAGCTGGTCGTGCACGGCTCCGTGTTTGTAACCTCGTGCAGGTGTCACGGCCGGTGCGACTCAGTTTGTGTATAAAAACACAGACGCTGAGAGATTCCCAGATCACTCAGAGGGAGAAAACTAGCCGAGCAGCAATGAAACTGTGAGAAATATGACGCAAACTGGAAAAGCAGAGAATTCTCCTTCAAAGTAAAAAATTGTGCCTTACTGCTGTGACCAGCACATTTCAAAAGACTCAGCTTTTACCTTGAAGGCAAACAGTCTCTGGTTCATGTTTCACTACCACCGTGCGAGTAAGTCCTCCACAGACTAAGCAAACATTCAGCAATCTGCACACGTATTTTTCCTTAGTCACAGCTGCATTACCACACGATAAAAAGCCATCCTGATGACAAAACAACAATTTTCTAAAAGTAAAGATCCACTTGGGAAAACACTGATGTGTTTAACCGGCTAAACTGTACAAACATCATGGTCAAGAACATGAAAGGCGCCTGTAGCACCACATTGAAATGTGCTTCACACTTAAAGAGACACGACATGGATTACTGCGCTGTGTGTTAAAAAGCAACATTATTGTTACGAAACACATGTCACAACAAAATCAAGCCTTGAGGTCACTACTGAAATTTAAAGTTTTGTCTCCTTTTCTTCTTTTTTTAGATGGAGTAGTGAAAACACTCAAGTCTTGATTTCACGTTAATTTAACTGATGAACCGATGGCACATGGAGTGAATGGGATGGAGAAGAAGAGGAGGCTTTGGAGATTTGGGCTGACAGACTTTTGTGTTTTAAGTATTGACTAAACATTAATACTACTGTCAGCATGCTGCTGTTAAAATCTGTTCTCTTCTCTATCGCATGTGCTATTGGCTCAAACAGCTGTCAGGAAACATCTGGATGGGGCGAGTGAGCTGCTGCTGAACAGAAGCGAGTGCAGCAGAGAGGATGAGGTGGAGCTTCATGCCACTGACTGTTTCTATAATGATTCGGGTGTTCTCAAATTAGGCACTTTCTGTCTAACATGTTCTCTCATTAATATGAAAATAATCCTCTTTTCTCCTTTGTGACTCATTCTCCTCCATGGATGGGGAAGTTGTTAAGCAGCATCCATTTTGAAGTAGATGGAGACCAAAAAGGATGAGCTGTTAATGCTAATGAGCTGTAAGCAAATGAAAGATGACCAGTGAAAGAGGAATCAATGTTATATTGGAGTTAGTGTCAGGCTCTGGTGACTCTGTCCAACCCCTCTGAGGCACTGCTCTGGGGAAGGAGCAACTCTCGCTCCCCTCCATTCTTTGGGGCCCCCAGAGGGCCCCTGTGTCTCTGTGTGTTACTGTTCCCACTGCACGCACAGACTCCTTCACCTCCACGTTGCGCACGGAGGGGTCAGGGGCAGCTTCAGGCCAGTCAGGCAACTCCTGGTAGCCCCCAGCCTTGGCATTCAACAGGTGGGAGAGTGAACCCAACTGGAAGTGGTCTCGATCTGCAAAAAGAAGGAAAAACAATGCAAGCACACACAGAGATCAGTGCAACAGAAAGAGCAGAGTCACTCTTATCATAACACAGAATCACAAAGTTCTGAGAAAGAACTTCAACAGCTTTGAATTTAGTTAAGCTCCACTTCAAAGTCATCTCCTTGTGCACCTCTGGACCCAAATCCTTTTTTGACTACATGCATGTGAACTCAAACTGAAGAAAACATTAACTTGTGTGGACCACTTCCATTTACAGCCCAGAGACCAAACAGGAGTTATTAGTGGAATTCAATTCAATTCAGTTTTACTTATATAACACCAAATCACAACAACAGTCACCTCAAGGCACTTTATACTGTACAAAATTCAGACGGAAACCTCAACAGCTGGATGACACCCCGTGAGCAAGCAAAGGTGGGAAGGAAAAACTCCTTTTACAGGAAGATACCGCCGGCAGAACCAGGGACTGGTAGGGACGGCCATTTAGCCCGACAGGTTGAGGGAGAGGGGAGGGAGAAAGAACAAAGGACAAACAGCTAGAAGAGTGTCTAAGTGTTAACTGTGTCCTCCGTCCCAAAGTTGGAGGATCGCTGTTTCAAAGAAGAAGAGTGTGTATCACAGAGGGTACAAAGTGGCAAACAGGGAATTAAACCAAGGGAGAGTTCTGGAAATACAGACACCCTGGAAGTGATCCAGAGGAGCACAAGGAGATGACCTCAAAGAGGAAATCGGGATGAACTTTTAAAATCTCAAATCTCAAGACTTTGCTCTGTAATATGAGGATGAGTGGATTCTCCTGTCTTTGTTATGATTACTGTCAGGCTGCTGCCACGTGAAGATCAGAGAGCTGCAGGCAAAACCGCTGGATGTACTTTAGATGAATAAAAAGATGGACAGAATGTTCATGTGAAGAATAAAAATGCTCCCGGTGTAAGGACAGACTCACAGTTACAAAAAAGATGCGTGAATGCTCTGGATGACCTTTGGCTTTTGTAAAACTGTATCCTCAAACAGCTCTTGGACACATGGAAAAAAATCCCTCGTTCATTATTTCCAAGCTGTTTTGTAGATTTAAAATTGGAAGAAATTGAGATAATAATCCCTGGAAGCTTAAATCACAATACTTGTGGAAAAAAAGGATCTTATTTGTGTTGATATCTGACTGAGTTATGACTCTGAGAAGGATACGTTATATCTAATGCGGAGCCGCTGCTGCAGCTGCATCTGCTGGCTGTGTAGACCAAAACAGCCCATAACTTCCTCTTTCTTTCACTTTAGCTGTTTTTGCCTCAGGTGTCTCAACATACAGAGAGACACAGAGCAGCAGGAAATTATGGCTCAATTTTCTGTTTAATTGATTGTGACTGTCTCATTTTTGTTAAGGCGGTTCATGACTGATGGTAATTAAACGCTAATAACATTGCTCAAACTATTTCTGCCATTATAATTTTCAAACAGCCGCAATACAAGTTCACAAACTAGAAAACAAAACTTACTGTTGACTTGCTTCTGTACCTTTAAAAGGAGACTCAAGGACGGGTGCAGGTTTGAGGGCGAGGAACAGCTTTTTAGCATACTTGCTTAGGGCTCCACTCTTCTCGGTGGGCACGATGAGTTGGCGAATGAAGCGTGCCCGGTCGCGGATGTCGTAGTTCTGGTCGTATTTGGCCAAGTTGAGAACATACTGCGTCAGCAGTTTAGTCTGAGGGGTGAAGGGACACGAAAGGAAGGTGGAAGAACAGTAAAACAACACCTTATCTACTGCGTTACGTGCATGTGCAGTGTGGGAGTGTATGTAGCTGTGGATTTGTTTGAGAGGGTCTAAGAGGATAGGACTACTGCATTAGTCTTGAGCCACCTCTCGTGTCGTAATATTTTATTAGAACATAAAAAAAAGATGTGACTCACTGAAATGTGCAAACATACATGGGAATACTGTATAAGGCAAAAACAAGAAGCTCGAAAGTCAGTATTTGGTATCACTATTCAAGAACAGTTCTCCTTGTTTCTTGAAGGACATTCAAAGCCCTTCTATGGATGTTGGCTGACCTTTGGTGCAGTTTTCTGTCACGATGCGCTCACACTGCTTCAGAAGTGCTGAGGCCCAAGCTCTAGGAAGGCCAATCCATAATTGACAATTACGAGGACACACCTGTGTGTTTTCTTATCCAGGTATGATTTTACTGTACAGGAAATGTGTTTGGTGTCCTGCTAAAAAGGACCTAAGCCATTGCAGGTCAGACAATCAGATGGTACTGCATGGTGGATCAAAGTTGACAGTCTTTTTCTGTATTCGTAATTCCATCAGTTTTAAGAAGATCTCCATCACCACTGGCTGAAATGCAGCCCCATACCATGACAGAGCCTCCATGATGTTTTACAGGTACTTGAAAGCAGTCAGAAACGAGCGCTGGACTGAAAATAAGTGGAAAAGAAATACCTCCAGAAAGCTGGAGAACTTTTGCTGAAGACCACTTCAAAAAACGACTCTTTAGAAACAGGAATTAGGTGTTCTCAAATGACTCAAGTCTGTTTGTTAAATGAATGAACACATTTTAAACACAGACAGACTTCCTGGTATGAAACTTTCACAAAGAAAAACCAAAGGCATGTAAATAACTGGATGCACTGACATGTTTCTGGTTTCATGGATTCCTGTAAGACCTCATCACGTTAAAAGAAAAAAACATAATTGGTGATAGGAGATTGGTGAAGGTTTGCAACTAGTCTGCAACTAATTTATAAGAAGACAGAGTCCCTGATTGAAAGCTTACTCAAATGATAAAGCTAAACTTGGTCTGCATTGCAGAAAAAATATAAGAGCACTTTTAATGAAGATATGCAGCGTAATGACTGTGTGAGAGCGTCACTGGCTTTATTTCTAGACTGCAAATTTACACAGTGCATAAGTGTAGGTGGCAACAATGTCCCAGGTGAGACTGGAGAAGGCAGGAAGAAGAGTGTGTGTGGACGCCACAGAGGTGTGTTTAGTGCGTTCTGTCACCTGACAGCAGCCTTGTTCACACAAACTAAATGAAAGCCAACATCATGCTCAGTCATTTATGCACAATACTGCAAGATCATTTTTAAAAACAACACGTTGGATATTGAATATAATCTCAAATGTTTCTTTTTTTGTGATGGTGATGATTTGAATCAGCAGACCTTGTTGATGTGTATTCACACTTATTATCAGGGAGAGGCAGCCAGACTATCACCATCCTGAATCCTCCCAGCTGCACCCTGCTGCTGTAAGCAATGAGCCTAATTTAATTAAAGATTAGATTTTGCCTTTACAACAGTGTCTTTGCTCACTAGCACAAATATCACTGCTGACTTGAATTTTCAAGACAAAGGGGATATTTGAGTAATTTATTCTGTGAAGTGAAATTAAATGTGTGAGTTGAAATGTTTTTATTCTGGATTAAATTCCTCTTCCTCTAAAATGTTCATACAAATGGGTCAGACTTTCCTTTCAGGTGTACCTTCTGCCACAAGTTTGTTTCTAATAAATTCAAACTTTTGGGGTTGAAACTGGTGTATTTATAACACCAAAACAAAACAACAGTCACCTTAAGGTGCTTTTATTGTAAGGTAAAGAATCTACAATAAGAGAGAAGACCCCAACAATCAGACGACCCCCTATCAGCAAGCACTTGGTGAAAGTGAGAAGGAAAAACTCCCTTTTAACAGGGAGAAACCTGCAGAAGAACCAGGCTCATGGCAGGGCAGCCATTTGTTGTGTTGTTGTGACCAATTTGTGGGTGAGGGAAGGGAGACAACAAAAGGACAGCCATAAATACTAGTGACAGAAAAACATGCCATTCCCACCTGTTTGGAGTTGGTCAGATATAGCTTGGCTGCCAAATTGATGATCTGAAGCTTCACAATGTCCTCTTCATTAGTGAATGACTTGGCCATCTTCCTTAGAACATCTGGGGCGATCTTAGGTACATGCTCACAGTATTCTCCAATCAGCCACAGGATACTTGCCCGTGCCATTGGCACCTGAGAACACAGGTTGATAGCAAACTAACACTGCTACTACAGAGGGATATGACTGGCAGAAACAGGTTTACCGTCAATGTAAACGGTGGTTCAAGAGCCCGAGTCAATTAGTGAACACTTAGTTGACACCTGGTTTATAATAATAGATACTGAATGAGGCATTGAGGTAAGCTACCATCTGCAGGTCATGAAAGAGACTCTTACCTGAATGTTGTCGGTCAGTTTCGCCATGTGCTTTATGATGTCGCTGTGCTTCTCTGGCTGCATCTGCAGCAGCTTCTTGATAACAACCACTGACTCGGCAACCACCAACTCTGCACAAAAGAAAGAAGAGTCACTCGTTGAAATCAGAAATGAACAATAAATACATACTTTTAAACATCACTACTGCTCCGAGTCAATGTGTGGAAAGTATTCAGCATTCATTTACCAGTTCATTCACACTAGAAATTCACACTGTTCACTTCATTCTGTATATTTGTTCAACTGTCATGACATTAAGACATGACCAAGACAACCTGCTGAAGTTAAAAACGAGCAATGCAGTGAGGAAGAAAGGTGATTTAAATGATTTTGAACGTGGTATGGGTCTTGATGCCAGACGTGCTGGTTTGAGTATCAGAAAGTGCTGATCCGCTGGGATTTTCCTGCATAACCAGTAACCTATAACCAAGTTACGCTGAATGCATAACACAGATGGGCTACAGCAGCTTCAGACCACAGCAGGTGACTGTACTGACACCCAAGAACAAGAAACTGAAGCTGTAATTCACACGGGATAAAACTGGACAATAGAAGGGTGGAAAAATGTTGCCTGGGCCGATGACTCTCCATTAATGAAACAACATTCAACAACAATCAGAGCATGAAAAATAACATGAAAGCACAGATTCAACCTGCCTTGTATCAACAGTTCAGGATCCTGGTGGTAAAATGGTGTTGGGGGATATTTTCTCGACACATTTTAATCCCCTTAGTATCAACTGAGCACCATTTAAATGCCACATCCTACCTGATTATTGTTGCTGGCCATGTCTACCACTTTCATGACCACAGTGTACCCATCTCCTGATGGCTGCTTCCAGCAGGATAACATGCCATCACACACATCAAACAATCTCAAACTCATATCTAGAACATGAGAACGAGTTCACCGTACTCCACAGTCATCAGGTCTCGATCTATTTGATTAGATTTTTTGGAATGTATTTTTCTCTTTTTACTTTTAAGTCTTGTTTTTGATGTTATTTTGCCATCTGTTCATACAATATGTACAGTTTAAAGAGTGTCTTATACTAACAAATAAAAAGACTCACCATCTCGGTTGGAGAGCAGCTGCACAAGACCGTTCAGACATGTGTCCCTCACCTCGCTGATGTTGGTAGCACAGCGACCAATGGCTTGGATTGTTGCAGCCACAAAGTCTTTATCCATGCTTTTAATATATGTCTGCCAGAAAAAAGCAGCCACTCTGCATATTAATTCATACAGGAAGACAAAGTTGGTTGCTGACTGACTGCTCTTCCTAAAACATGACTTATATTTTTTAATTGTACCTGAAATTCTCTGAGGATGGTGGAAATGTTGGTCTCGTTGGCCAGATTGGTTAGAACCTCCAGCTGCAAATAACAATAATAAGAATCCATCATGTTCTCATATCTCCACAAACTGCTAAAAACTTCTGACCATCTTCAAAAAAAGAGAACAGAAAGCAACCTTTAGGACTTTGATCTGAGTTGGATCTGTTGAGCGGATGTAGAAACTCTTCAGATATGGTTCAAACATCCCCTGTGACACACAAAGACAGGAAGAACCTCCGTGAAGCTTCGTTAGAATAAAAATACCATTTAAACACATAAATATAAAACAGAAGAAAACAGAAACACCAGCTTTAGCTCACCCGTCTCTTAATGGACATTGTTGCCACGTTCTGAAGAACAACATACTGGACTTCACTAAAAGAAGAAGACACAGAGTAAGTAGCGATCGAGGATTATTATCCTGATAATTGGTAATTATTTTGCTGTCAGAAGAAAACAAAATTTTTGTCTGAGACAGGCTAAGAAGCGAGGGACAAGGAGGAGCTTTCAGGAGGTCTCTAAAAAAATGACAATATGCAATCCTGATTCTTTCTTATCATCATTTCAACATCCTCATGACTTTTCTGTCACTGATCATGACTGAAATCACACCATCACAGACGCAGGACGCATGCATCAAGTGCATCGGCCATTAAATTGTTCCCCTGTTGTTATTTAACCCACTTTAGTGCCTTATTTGGGACCTCTCTCCATCAATACATGGCACTTTAAACAAATGAATTGTATTCTTTACCTGCATCTCTCAGCTTTTAAGTGATTGATAGAGTTTTTAGATTTTACATGGACCTGCTCTGACTTGTTCTTCTTCCCTTGGTATGTCATTACAAAAAACAAAAACCAACAAAACTCTTCTGCAGCTGTATCAAGGAAATCATTAGTATTAAGAGAAGTATTAAATTTCACCACGATTCATAAAGATGTTATTCTCACTTATAATTGAAACTGCTTGCAGTGCTTAGCCGCCATAGTGCTAACAGCTGAATTTCTAGCTTTAAGGCAGAACAAGTGGCATCTCTACGAGTTGTGTTTTCTGTTTATTTTAACTTTTTATTTGTCCGATCTGTCAGAAAGAACATATTGTTATTGCTAGTAACAGCTTCAACATCTGGATTTCAAAATTAAAAATGTTGAGGGTAATGTGACCTAGCTTACTTTTTCAAGCAATAATTCTTAATCTTATGCAAAAACTAAAAGAATTCCAAGAGACGTTTCACAATTGGCCTCTACTTGAAACTTCTGGCACGTTTGTAGCTACCCCTGTACGCCACAAAACGTAGCAAGTACAAATGTTTTAAAAACATTCCTGTTAAACATCAGCGCATTATTATTTAAGGCAGTAAATCCATGTGGTTATTATGCGAGCACGGACGCCACAGAGTCAATAGCAATAAGTCTAATGAAAGATAAGGTATGGTACAATGAATTTTGGATGACTCTCCCACAGAGAGAGATGCTGGTGTTTGGTCGCTGCTGATTGATGATCCCATTACAACACACCCTGAGCCACAGGACCACTTGTGCAATAAAAAGCTGACAGTGTGCAGGACTTACAGGCAACAGGCCACCGATGTGCGATCATCACTCCTCATGGTTTATGAGTTCATGCTTACTTCAGCTTCACTGGGCTCCCTGTTTAATTTTACTTTCTGCTTCTAGGCATTAGCGATCCATTTTATTACGCTCACTTGTTATTTTGTTGTCATACTGTTTTCCACTTTGCTGAGTTTTGTGGTTGTTAAATCTTTTTCCCCTCCCATTTAGCTGTGTATTTTTTCGACATTTCAACTTGTTTCCTGTTACTTTCTCCAGAGGGGAGGGTGTTTTAATTTTGGAAAATGGCGATACAGTGATTTGAAAGCAATTTATTTTGAAATTATAGACTGTAAAGCTCACCTGTGGCTCCTCAGGAGACGGACCAGGGCCTTGGCAATCACACCAACCTCCGCTTTAGGGGCCAGATGGAAATACAGCTGAGCCACAGCCATCACCACCTGGATTGTGTAAAGAATGAGAAAACAGAAACTTTTAAGTCTCACACAGTGACATAACCTCCCAATGTAAAAAAAAGCAAGAGGTGTAATGGTGAGTGTTGGGCCATTAATGAGTTTTGTTCTCTATTGAAAATTCATTCATTTTCAGCAGTTAATTACCAAGGCATCACTACCTTATGCTTATGTTGCACTGGAGATGACGAATGTGTTTGGATTTATTCTGCTCATGTGTTAAATATACATGAACAAACTAAAGCAAATACAGATTTGCTCTCTATTTACTGCTCTAGCAGTAAAAAGTTCATTCAAGAGGCAGGAGTTTTAAGATGCTCAATATGCATTGGAAACAGTTCTTACAAAGCAGAATTAATTGTGTAGATCCAATGCAGCATGTTAAAAAAACCAAAAGCGCATATGCACTGGAATGCTGACTGGTTGAAAAGTGGGCCTGAATAGGAAATGGAGCAATATTGGAGTTCCCCATGAAGACGACAAAGTACAAAAAAGCTCAAAAAGCAGCATGAGAAGCACCAAGAGCAGTGGACAGCTTTAATTGTTTCACTTTATGACAATGTTTCCTATGTTTTCACTCCTGTATGGTGACCCTGAGAGTTCAAATGCACGGAAACTTAAGAAAACACCAGCAAATAGAAAAATGCTGCGAAACCACAGAAAACACAACCAAAACTGAATAACAAACATTGGCTGTAGAAAAAACACAAAAACTCACAAAACACAAGAGAGGTTTTTGAATGTTTGTTATTACCCGTTTACTGTTAGCCTGTCACTTTCACAGCTGTTCCCAAAAAGCACTCCTTATATGTTTTGTGAGGTTTTTTTGTGACATTTTGGGGCATTTGTTCTGTTTACATTGAGTTTTATTCTAATTGTGTCGCAGACATCATCATTTATTCCACATATTTTTAACAATGAGTCCTGTTGACTCGACAACATGTAGACAATGGCTGGATCACACAGGACCAACGCACAACCACGCTAGTCTTTTGAGAGACAATAATGTTTGAGGCGTTCATAGGTGTGGTTGATTTCATGTGTAATTCACAAAACTTGCTCTGTTTTTAGTTTGTTTCATATCAAGCTCAAATGTTAATAGATTCTATAGTTCGGCATTAAATATCAGCTGTAAATTGCATGTCACAAACATTACTTTGCGGACCTGATTCTCCTCCTTATATTTCGTGGTTTGAGTTCTCACCTCTGCTGATAATCCTTTTTTTTTACACCCAAACCCAGTTCGCATTGGTGCAATGCGTTAGTAAATCTGGCCCTAAACCCTTTACAGGATGCTTCCTCATCAGTCAGTCACTTCAGCCACCTCTAAACAAGAACTCTGAACAATGTTGGGAGAATCAGGTCAGAGTATTGTCCTTGTCCTTTCTTATATGTAGCACACAGCAGAAGACAACTGGAAATGTTCTATTTGTTTCAAGAAAGGCAGCCGCATCGGTAGACACCTGAATCTCAGTTGATATTCATGAAAGGAGTTTGAATTGACACAGACCATTTCTGATTGTTTACTGGTAAATTTATGGGCTGTAAAGAGATGCAGAGCTGAAAAAAATGATAGTCTGTAGGTTTGTCACCATGAGACTAAGCTTCAATGCTGGAAACTTTAAAGTAAAAAAGACCAGGTTGTTGGTCTGCATCAAAGTCAGAGCAGTCAGACTGGAACCAATGACACTTATTCATACCTTCATCACCTCTAGACTGGACTACTGTAATTCTCTCTATTTGGGTCTTCAACACTCGTCTCTCCATCGCTTGCAGTTAGTCCGCTTGCTGCTGCGCGTCTTTTAACAGGTGTTAGAATGTATGAACACATCACTCCAGTTTTAGCAAATTTACACTGACTCCCTGTAAAATATTGTATTAATTTTAAGATTCTTTTACATACTTTTAAATAATATGGCGCCTAGTTATTTAAATGAATTCCTCAACATGTATGACCCCAAAGGAGCACTGAGATCATCTAGTCAGATGCTTTTAGCACAACCAAGGTCTCGATTGAAACATAGAGGAGATCGGGCCTTCGCAGTAGCAGCACCCAGACTCTGCAATAATCTGCCGGAGGAGTCTCGTACTTCAGAGTCTATTCAGTCTTTTAAATCGCATCTTAAAACTCACTTTTTTACTTTGGCTTTTAATTCAAGTTCAGTATGAGTACCATCAGGCCTGTTTTATGTTTTTATTGTTAATTCACTGCCTTCTTATTTATCTATATTTGTTTCTCTATTTTTTTTCTTGTTTTTAACCAATTGTGAAGCACTTTGGTCAACTCTGTTGTTTTTGAATGTGCTATACAAAGACATTTTGAATTGAACAGAATTTGAATTGACTGTAGAAAACTTTATATACAGTCATTGGTTGGAACTCATACCTGCAAAAATGCAACTGTATGAAGTCATCACTGGAAAAGGAAACTATTTGGTTTTCCATTTCATTGGTTTGATGCAAAGCAGGTAACCACATAAAGAGCAATTACAGCTCCATGATTGACTTTTCCACTTCATGCAAGATAAGCGAACACTTGTTGGCTCAGGAATGGGAAAAGTGTTTCATATTTTATTTCACCACAAGAAACCAGCTCGCCTGCAGCAATACAAAGGTTGGATAATGTGTGTGACGGCAGAATTTCACAATATCTAACATGGGTCAAAACAGGCTACTCAAGGTGACCACAGCAGCACTAATGCATTGTGATGCTTTATTAATTTCCTTGGGGAAATTGCCCTCATTTTTGAGCAAGAGGTCAGCTCAGATTAAATGCTGTACACAAGGACACTTACCATTAAAATGCTTAAGTGTCAGAGGCTTTGTAAGTTGAATGAAGACCTCATCTACTCATTAAGAAATGATTTTAGAGGGCACAGCCACTTTCCATGGTAGTGAGTCAATAGACTGAGTTTTACTGCAGGAATGTGTGTGTATAATTCAAAAGAGCAGAGGTCTCACAGCTGCGTTGCGGCTCTGCAGGAGCGGTTTGGTATTCCTTAGTAGCAGTCGGTGGTCTGGATCCATCACATATGGCTTCCTCTTAGCCATGGCAGCAGCCTCGGCCTTCTTCTCCTTCTCCTCTTCGTCTTCATCCTCATCTTCATCTGAGCCGTAGAAGGTCTTATCGCCGCTGCCTCCCTCCTCCAGCAGGGACTCCTGCAGAGAAAGTGATTCTTGAGGAGTGCTTTCAAGTTATAATAAAATTTTCACTGCAAGATGCAAGTAGATGTATACTTAAGAGTTCTGCTGTCTCATCCTTCCCAATTCAAGTGTTTAATCCTAACTTCTATGGCCACTGTAGGACTAATGTGTCAGTTAAGAGAGATAAAAAGCATTAAATTTACACCCCTTAATGGCTGTGGCCAGCCGGCATGATCTGATATTGTTTGGATCACATCTTCATCTGCCCCAGAGTTTTCGTGTATCTCTAGAAGGCTGTCAGCCCACGCTTTACCTTAGCTGTCAATGCTGTGTGAGAGGTGTCTGCATCTATTTAATCTGGAAAAGGCTATATAACTTTGTGAAAGGAGTTTAAGGTCAATAAGTCAGAGAAGCTCCCGTCTGACCGATGACAGTGATACTGGGTTGAATTGTTAAGGATACTTGAACTTTTCTGTGTGAAAGACTGCTGTTTTTGCTACTGTTAACCTGTTAGCCTCTGTTAGATACTGTTAGCTGCTGTTAGCCGGTGTTAGTAAAACTGTTGTTGTAGTGGACGCAATTTTTTGGGACCCTAATGCTTAGGGAATAAACTCATACAATGTGAGAATGTAATCAAACTGTTTATCAGATGTATATTGAGCTTCAAATGTATCAGTCTGATTTTTATGATACTCAAGCTTATCATTAGCTACCATTATGTTAGCTTAAAACTAGCTGCTGTTGCTCTTTAGCTGGCTCTTTTCGTCTGTTGACTGCTTATACTTGAGCCCTCAGTTCATCATCTGTATGCTTTTAGCTCCTCCTCTCTTTATCCTCCATTTAAGCCAACTTTCTGCTGATTGGCTGCCCCTTGCAAAAACATGGTTTGCTCTCATCGATATCACAACGAGGCAAGAGCAGAGAATGTGTCTGAAACTGAGCTCAAAGAGCAGTCTGGGGTTTTGGCTCACATGGATTACTTGGACCTTACATGAAACTTCAGCCATGTTTAACCTTCGAGCGACCAAATGTCTTCTTGTTAGAATGGTTTCATTAAATACTTTTATTTTTATATCTTCTTCTTAAGTGAGTTTGTACTGAACCTACGCTGTTTCCTTTATATATGAGACATATTTCAAGATATTCTAATGGCACCCAATTTGGTTTTTAATGTTTTTTATGTTAGGACTTAGAAAATGTAAATGATATAAGACAAATTATATTATTTAGACATACCTTGCATGTTATCTCTTGCAAAACAAACCATCATTTCAATAACACTTTAAATCTTGAGTTCCGTTTGAGTGAATTATATATGCAATATGCAAATATACAGTAGAAAAACTACACTGATCAACAACAAGTCATGGTCGGGGTGTTTTTTTCCCTACTTTATTGTCTCCATTTAAACCTACATCTAAACAATTCAATGCCAATATAAATTTTATAGCTGCAGATATAATTATACAGCTGGTTTGGTAGTTCACGATCTCATCGCTGCACTTTGCAGATGATGTGGTCCTTCTGGCCTCATGAAGAACTGATCTCAGTTCAATTTATTTATATAATGTCTATTGCCGCACGGTGCTTTATATTATAAGGTTTTAATAGAGAGCAACCCCCACAAGATAATTCTTCACGAGCAAGCAGCTGGCAACAACTCCCTTTAACAATAAGAAACCTCTGCCAGACCCAAACTCAGGGAGGGGCAGCCACCAGGTTTGTGTGACATACATATCAGTCTTGTTCACAAGTCGGGAACAAAGATTAGCAATAGAGTGTGGAGCTCTAGTCTCTATCATTCAGGAGACTAGAGGACTCAGACTAGAGGGACTAGTCCTCCACACTGAAAGGAGCCAGTTGAGGTGTTTTGGACATATCCTACTGTGAGGAGGCCCACGATATGCTGGACAGATTATATCTCTTGGCTTTGGCTTTAGTAATGTTTCAGTGTCCTCTCAGAAGACCTAGTCACTTTTGACAAAAATAAGTCAACAGGTGTGTTTATAAAAACTGATAAATATACTGAAATCAGGTGGCAGTGAGAGAGGAAAATAAATGACAGGATGATTGTACCACTGCACAGTCACAGTAGTAGCTAATGTACCTATATCCCTCGGGATGAATAAAGTATTCTGATTCTGATTCTGATATACACCTCTGCTGCACCGTAGTCACCCAATATGTGATTCATATGCAAATTAGAAAGTAGTGACAAAACATAATGGCTAAACTTATTTCTAGGGTGGTAAGTTTGCGTGGAGCGTTGCAACAGGCAGTGATGAAGCCGGCGATATTTTGTTTATATTATGTACTAAAATTCATCGATACAAGTAGAGTCTGCATGTTAGGTGTTACTGCTCCTCAGTATAAATTCACGTTTCTGTAACACACAAATTAGTAATGAAAGTATTCGATGAGACTCTAACCTATGAATCTCTTATTTTACCTGTTCAAGTGTGAACATCTGCTGCTTCTCTGTTTCTTACTTCACTCTCAGTTAAATAAAAACTGAAGACTGTCAGACTGAGGAATTGGTTAACCCAAGTGCAAGCAGAAAACTTGATGTATTTACAGAGAGTGAAAAAAGGCCACAAAAGGCTGTACAACAATGAAAAGAAAATGAACATCTCAAAATGGTCAATAAGATTAAATCCCTTAAACTGAGAGCGTCAACGACAGAACGCATGGCAATCTGACAAAGACAGACTAAACATACACTAAGAGGAAAGGATAATAAGGATTAGATGAATCAGACTTTTTAAATTCTCGACCGTGATCTCATGAACTCTTCCACTGAAGTCAAGTCAACGTGATTAGGAAAAGGAGGTAGAAGATTGGAAAGAGCAAAGTTGGAAATTGGAAATATTTTGGACTGCTCTTCAGTTACTCACCTGCACCTACAGAATAAATTTGCACAAGGAAGCGAGCTTAGGTTAGGTAAGGAACACTTGAACCAAGTAGGGTGGGAACAGATCGAAGGCGGGAAGTCACAACATAGAAAACCACATTCAAAAAGTGAAAGACGGACAAGGAAAAAACTCACATAGAACCGAGAATAACCAAGGATAATAAGAACAGTTTCACATTAGTCTATATGTTACTCATCAAAAATGTAACAGCTGTTGGCCTGCTTGCTTTCTCGTGCTGTGTGTTGCTTACTTACATTGATGTTTGGGTTGAGAAACTGCGTTCTGGCGTAGCGGGTTAGCATGTTGATGATGACGACCTGCCCCCACTCCTCAACATCAATCAAGAGATTACACAGCTTCCTGTAGTTCTTGTGGATTAGATCAATGCGCTCCGGACACACCTCTTCAAAAGCCATCACAACGCTTCCTGCCACCAGCTGCAGTGCATTTCAGACCACACACATTAAGATAAAGTTCATGAATCTTCCTTTAGGAGGTTACAAGTTAGCCCTGTGGATTTTAACAATATCCATGCATTGTACAATTAAATCTTCAACGGTACAAAAAACCTGTAACTACTGACTGACTTCTGCAGTCTGTTTCTGGTTTTGTTGCATTTCCCAGAGAAAGAGCTAATGCAAAAACTGCAAGGTGAAAAAGGAGACTGGTTAAACAAATGATAAGCCTTGAAACAACCGGGGCATTAAACGCAATCTGGTGCTGTGCACAGCAGCTGGTCCCTGATATTTTGTGCACTGTGTGGTTTGCAAAATTGTATTTATCTTTGCTGGAAATAAAATCTGGAGAAAACACTGAATCAACAAAGAGAAGAGAGGAAAAACACACCGTGGTTTTGTCAGCGAGGAGTTTCTCTATGACTTCAATCAGCTGGTCTTTTTGTTCAGGATCCAAACTGAGAGGAGAGAAGAATAAATCAGTAAAAATGCATGAAAAATTGTTCCAGGAACTGTAAGTAATCATCCTCAAGGGTATAAAGAAAATGGATTTTACTGCTAGAGCAGCAATGGGTTCTCAGGAGTCTATTTTTTACTGCTAAAGTTTTACAGTTGCAGCAAGTCATATGAACATTTGATCTAGCAGGCCTAGTAGTTCTCAGACTGGGAATCAAGGCTCCCACAAAGAAAAAACAACAAAGAATTCATAAAAACTGTGTTTTTCTCTATCAAATTTATATATTTCCTACTGTGTTAAAGTTTGTAAAAAAGAGAAATGGTCATATGAAAAATAAAGTTTCAATAGGACTGTACGCAGTCCTGTAAAAAAAACTAAGCACACTCTTACTGCTTCCACTGGAATTAAGAGGGTAAGTAGCAGACAGGTGCGGCTAATCAAATGCACTTGATGAATTATGACCACCTCCATAAAAGCAGACAAGTTGTTAGTTTGCTGGTCTGGAGAATTCAGATGTATGTTAACACAATATTAAAATCCACCCCAGAAAATTTGTTCTCTTTTGTATGAATGTCTGTTTGGGCTCCTAAAAAACAAGATGCTACATCTCAAAGGGTTTATCCTGATACAATAAAGCCGTGCAATGCTCAGAGAAGTTGCTAAAATCCCAAGACTACACCGGAACTGTTAGGCATGCTGGTGAAGAGGTGATGATTTGGGTTTGTTTTGCAGCCACCAGACTTGCAGCACTTTCCAGTTGACCATTTACTTCTCTGTATATATTCTCTGTATTTTATAGTCAGTTATGAGGCCATCTGACTAACAGCAAACTCTTGTCCCAAATTGGACTATGAACTTGGAAAATGAGCCCAAATACACCAGAAAATCAGAATGAGTGACAAAGATAAGAATCAAGGTGTTGCAATGACCCAGTAAAGTCCAGATCTCAACCCAGTTCAAATTTAGTGGTGAGATCTTAGGAGAGCTGTGGATAAATAACCAAAACTTTATAATGACTGTGAGAAAAAAATATGATCATTAGTCGTTATAATAACTGATACACTAAGAGCTAGCAACTCAATAAATCATGCTAACTTTGTTTTATAAACCTAAAACTGTCCTTTTGGGTTCGTACCTGTATAGTTTAGGGATTGCATGTGCTGCGGTCTTCCTGACATACGGAGACATATCCGAAGCAGCTTCTTTGATGGCCAACATCATTATTGGAACGATGATTGTTACTCTTATGCTGGAGAGGACTCGCAGGGCGCTGGCTCTGATCAGCTGGTTCGGATCCTGGAGAAGTACAAAGTGGTGGAAAAATACACTTTTAGAGGTGGTGAAATGTTGCATTTTGTTCATCGCAAAATAGTAATAAAATCTAAAGGAGCAATCTGTAGTTATGCTAAGTAGTTCCTGCCACAGTTTTATGCTAATCAGCAGAACGATACAATAAAAGAATAATATGTGTTAGGGAAAATATTCTAAAACACTTCTTCAGTAAAGACTCAGAGAAGAGAAACACACAGAACTTCTTGCTAGCAAGGGCAGCCTCCAGACTGAGACTCGCCCTGAGCTTTGCCCTGGTCTTTATTTATACTTCAGTGTGTGTGTGTGTGTGAGTGAGTGTGTGTGTGTTGTGCGATCTTGTGTGTGTCTGTGTGTGTGTGTGTGTGTTCTGCTGATCAAAGGGTCATATAACATGAAAGCACAAAAGGTACATCCTTGGTCACAAAGAGGGTAGTCTCCCCCACCCTAGATGGTTCACCCTAGATAACACGGTGAGGAAGTCCAGCAGTTCATCTAAACAAAAAGCACTTAGACTAGAACAGACGTAGCTACGTTAATCCTACCATAAAACAATAAAACAAGGTACGACCTCTCCATGCTCCTAGGATGTAGGTGTGCATTCCAGTGTGGAATACACACCAAGCCTTTGCAGCCTGCTAAAGATCACAGTCCTATCACTACACAATTGATTATATGCCCTCTAAGTATATATGGTTGAATATTTCCTAATACAAATAACTACATGTAGTATTCTACCATATGCAAACTTATATCACTAAAAGATTATACTGACTACTAAATACAATTTTCCATTGACATAAAGGTCAGTCAGTAATGAAATACAACACTGTTAAGTAAAGTAGCTTACCACTTTTAGGAAATTAGCACTAAAACACAGCACTGCCATCGCTGGTTCTAATATAAAATGTTTTTTAAATTTTATTTATTTGGTCGTGATTTCAGGCCAATTTATCCAGTAATTCCAAATCATCCATCCATTCACTTCCGCTTATCCTTTTCAGGGTCGCGGGGGGCGCTGGAGCCTATCCCAGCTGTCATAGGGCGAGAGGCGGGGTACACCCTGGACAGGTCGCCAGTCTGTCGCAAGGCTAACACACAGGGACAAACAACCTCCGGAGTACCCGGAGGGAACCCACGCAGACACAGGGAGAACATGCAAACTCCACACAGAAAGACCCCGGCCTGATGTTGGAATTGAACTCAGGACCTTCTTGCTGTGCGGCAACAGTGCTAACCACCGTGCCACCGTGCTGCCTAATTCCAGATATTTAAATCAATTCATTTTCATTTCATTATATAGCCGCCAAAATCACTACAACAGTTGCCTCAAGGCTTTATTTGTAAGGTAAAAACCCTACAATAATACAGAAAACAGAAAGCCCCAACAATCATATGACCACTATGAGAAAGCGCATTGGTGACAGTGGGAAGGAAAAACTCCCCTTTAAGAGGAAGAAACTGCACAAAGAATCAGGCTCAGTGAGGGGCGACCATCTGCTGTGGCCAGTTGGGGGTAAGTGGATGAAGACAGCAGAGAGACATGGTGTGAAAGAGAACCAGAGATAAATAATAACTAATAATTAAATTAGTGCTGTCAGCGTTAAACTCGTTAAAATGACGTTAACGCCATAACCGCATTAAATCTCCGTTAGTGAGTTAGCGCGGATCGCCCCATGCATGGGGCTGGATGGCGCTAACGCGCTAACGCGTTAACGAACTAACCGCGCTAACGCGTTAATTTAAGCAATCAATTCAATTTCATTTAAGCTTTTTTTGTCCAAATGTTGTAAACAAGTTAGGCTTTTAGAGCCATTCACTCATAGTTAATGAGGACTATCGTGCAAGCTAGGTGAATTGCAGCTAATTTTTGTATAATATGAAGACGAGGCTTTAGAAAAATGGTTTATATTATCTCAAATCTAAAAAATTGTCACATATATAAACTGCTGTACCTTCAGACCTCGCTGAAACGTGGAAATTGAAAGCAGAGCAAGATCCTGCTGCTCCTCAGCGTAACGCACCAAGTAAACATAGACCAGCTTCTTCACCTGGAAAGACGAACAGTAAGAGGGAAAGAAGAAACAAATGTAATCGTTTAAATTTTAACAATTTCATCCAACCTATGTGTATTAGCTTAATTATTTTCACTGAGATGAGTCCAGTAAGGCACAGTTATTAAAACATGCAAAAGTGGAGAAGGAAATTGCAATTTTGTTTATATGAGATAAAACTGCACTCCACGGAGGTTTGGAAAATGTGATAAGATAATAGGAAGGAAAATGAAGAGTGCAGAGCCTGTAGCACATGAAGCAACATGAGACTAGGTTCATTACCAACCTCTATGTTTTTACAAGCCACGTTTTTCACCACAGCGGGGAAGAGATCTGATGCATTTTTACCTCGGGCAATCATCTGCAGAGAAAAGACGCATCCAAAAAGCATAACAAAGATTTCACAAGATGGCATTTTTCAAGCATTTCAATTGTTGGCAAGAAAAAATACATTTTTTATGTTTTATTTTATCTTTTGATGCTTTTTTTTGTGCTCTTGGCCCGGCAGGAATGATGAATGAAAAGATGGGTGTGGAGCCTCAGAAGTAGAAATCTGACAGAGTATGAATATTTAACAGCTGACTGCACAGTTTGCATCTCTTATCACAGTAGTTAAATCATTGGAGGCAGCCTTTGTCTTATGGCTCAGAGCACAGTTTTATAAAATGACTGCATTTTGACAATAATACCATGAGATTAATCGCCAGTTTTGGTATAGAGAGCATGCTTCTGGCCTTTTCTTAGTCTCAGAATAAGTAAAACATGATGCATTGTATGTTTTGCATTTAAAGGTTTGACCTTGTGCACCTGTGTACCCGCTGATCAGTGAAATCTCAAGGGGGGGGGGAATCTGCCCCTTTCTGCAATGTTAATGTTCCAGCTAGCCACTTACTTTAGTTAAAAAATAAAATAAAGATTTCCAGGTTTTTATGTGAATCTACACCCACTGGCCACTTCATTAGGCCAATGACTTAACTGTTCATCAGCTCGTTACAGCATCAGTGACATCATCAGACAAGATCAGTTAAATAATAACTAAAGTAATTTTTTAAAAATTATGGTCATTATTAGAGACAGAAAGGAGGATTATGGGTATGCTCACTGGCTAATCAGATGTCAGCTGTGTGCCTTGGTTTCACAGTTAACACTACCTGTTGCTAATCATCAAGATGGAGACTGCAAAGACACTCAGCTCAGCTCAAGGCTTCAAAATTGAAGTAATGACAGACATGGTGGCTATGAGGATCTTTTGTTTATCGTCCACAGTAAACGTGACTTTCTCTTATTTTTGTATATATTTCTTTTGTTTTGTATATATCCCTGTTGACTGTACGTTTTTCTCCTGTTTGCTATTTATTCCTGTTGTCTACTATTTATATTGTATTGCGGCAAAGTTGGTGTGGAGCACCCACAATTTCATTGTACATATACATTCTATTCTGTTCTCTGTTCTGAAATAGTGTTATACAACAGTATTATCCATGACATTTTTTAAAGCATGATAATAAACTTCATGGCTCACTCTTGATGTGATCCTAATTTCCCCATTGTGTCCATCTGATTTATACTCACAGCTACAATCCGCTTCATTGCTTCCAGCTTCAGGGAGTCTTTGTTGCTGTCCAGCATCTCTTTCAAGTCGTCATGTCTGTGGGAAGAAAACATTATAAAAATATATTTCACAGCATGGAAACCACCAAACACCCAGAATGCAACAAGAAGTACTGATATGTTTTACTTTTAAAGCTCAAAATTGATCAAAGACTACAGCTGTGACCCCAAAATTATTCTCTTTGAAGTAGGAAAGCCTCACAAAATAAAGAAACATTTGAACATAAAATACCTGGATAATTGGAACGTGACATAATCGCTAAAACAAAATGACTTCTTAAACACAGACTGTTGATAAATGGGTAGAAACGAGTGTTAGAAATATTTTGGATGCGGCGAAGTAGAACAATACATAAAATAGAATACATTAGGTCTATCAGTATCATATACAGTTGTTTATTATTTAAATAAACAGTCTAGTGATTTTATTAGCCAAATGATGGGCCAGTGATCTGTGAATCAGCAGCTTGTTTGATAAATGATATTATTTCTTCAGCATTTTCTAATTGCAGATCGTCATATGCAAGGGTTTATCGCTGTTCTTTGGTTTTTGATTTTGATGTTGCAGTTTAAAGAACATATGATTACCACGCTAAATCAACAAAACGATGAGCAAATCAAGTAAAATATTTTGTTATCACTTGCAGAGTTGAAAAGTATTACTAATTCAAAAAAATTATAATTTATCATATTTGTACTTGACCAAAAAATATAAACATAAGATTGTAAAGCAATTGTCTTCTCCAGTTGACTCTATATAAACTTTAATGATGATTCTTGCTATTAAACCACAAGATTTTAAACCATAGCAGAGAATATCTACTAGCTTTTTCCTATTAACTTGTTCTTTGGGTATAAAAGCTTTTGCTGTTTTATTTTATTCAAGCGCAGTTGTACTTTGGCTAATGTTCATTTTCCACTTCAGGTTTTTAGATTACTAAACAGAAACCAAATAAAGATTTGAGGTGTTCGGATTTAGCTTGTAGGACTCAAGCTAAAGCTAGTTTTAGATTTAGTTTTTACTACTTTTATTACTTTTGATATCAGTTTTTTACGGAGGAGGATTAGGGCCACTGGAAAAAAAAAGTGGGCATGTCTTTTTTTTTTCATTTCCAGAATTTTGAGATTAAAGTCAGAATTCTGACTTAAATCTCAGAAATCTGACTCAGAATTCTGACTTTTTCTAAGAATTTTGACTTTCATCTCAGAATTTTGACTTTTTTCTCAGAATTCTGGAAAAGAAGAAAAAATAAATGTGCCCACTTTTTTTCCCAGTGGCCCTAATCCTCTTCCTTAGTTTCTGTCATCTGATACTGTAATATTTACAATTTGTAATGTGTATTATACATTTTATTAACATTTGCTGCATCTAGACATAATACTATTTTTGGCTTTGCAATAAGCTCTGCTAGCATACTTGCCTCTATCACCTGTTGCATCTATTGTACAGTTTGTCCATCGTTGAGTGCCAATGAAATGCTGATACAGCAAACTGAAAACGCATTCTCTAGTTTTTATCCAGGAGCCACATGTGGATGACACGAAATTCCATCTAACTTGGACTTGGCAAAGTATATTTATTGTTTTATTGTATATTATTTTCTAACAGCTGTGCTTTGTATCTGCATACAGACTACTGTATAACAGTGCTTTGTTCTCCAGCTTTGCTCATCCATCATTACTGTCAGAAACAACAGAGCGGTCAGCTCACACAGCAGTCTGAGTAGATCTAAGCCGACATCTCCACCCAGCTGCAAAACAAACACAAATAAACGGCAGTGACAGTTTCTACCAAACCTGCCTGTAGGAGAACCTGCAAACACTGGTTTCAGTAAGACAACACAACAATACAGACAGGAACAACTGCTGCAGCTGTCAAGATAAACACACCAGGCTAATTGAATTCTGAAATACTGATGGATGGCATTTTCATGCAACCTTAGCATTCATTCGGCTGCTTCCCCATAAATAAGATACAAAAAGACTTCACGTATTTTCATTCCACAAATACAGAAATGCATGACAACTTTGAGGAGTTGTCTATATAATACCGTCAATCATAACCACTTTAAATTAACTTGTAAGTCTTATTTTCTTTTAATAGTAACAGTGTACATATATATAAATTTGGCAGTGTTATGTGGGTATTATTCAATTTCTGCCCTTCAGCCAGCTGTTTAATTACCCACAATAACAATATGATTCAATAAAAGCAGCTTCTGAAATGTTTTCACATCTAATTATGGAAACAGTTGCACTCATACAGTAAGTTTCTTTAAATCTGACATTACTTAGCACAAAAGGAAAACTGTAAACTACTCTAAAACCACCAAACAGGACAACTCTCTCAGCAGACAGACCTTTCATTACGAATTAGGGTCTTGTCATTTGTTGGTATGGGAAAAGAAGGGTGGAGTTCAGTTGGTGGTGGGTGGAGTGATTGCTGCACATTTCCCCCAGCGGGTTTCCAAGGCAACAAAGAATGCAATAAAATGAAGTTAAGTGATTTCCCGGTTTCCCGGAGAGCCTTTGTTGCATCTGACAGTATTACCACGTGGGATCATCATCGACTCTAACAACCGAGTCCAGAGTCTCTGAAAATTATTGAGTGACTGCACACTTGTTTTAGAACAGGTGAGAGATGGGAGGCTCAGATGTGGCGAAACTGGGGTTTCCCCTCACACAAACAACCTCGCTGCTGGCATTGAGAGTATTTCTTAAAGCTTCTCTTTTAACGGAAGTATATCTGAAAAATAAAGGGATCTATATTGTATTATAGTGCTGGCCTTCGAATTTGGCTAATACCCCCTAAACTGTGAGACGCAAATGTAAAATATTGTTCTTTATTTATATCACTACAACATGCAGGTTGCAATATACAGCTTCTGCTACCAAAGTTTAAATATGTTATTAGTTGTATGAGCTTTTAAAAGACATCATTACACTTCTATAATTCATGTCAGATCCATTCATCCTTCTCCAGTTCAGACTGGAGGTGGCTGGAGCCTATCCCAGCTGCAATGGGTGGTACACTCTGTAGAGGCTCACCTACATGTGAGACCCTTCAATTTAATAAATTAAATCAACAGATATTCAGTGATTACTACAGTAAGTGCATACATATTACTGATGTGCAGTTATATGTATTCTCCATATCTTATGGCATAACTGGGAAACAACCCCTCGGCTGTACTTTTCCAGCTTTCGGCTAAAGTGCCAACAAAGTTTTCGCTAGAGCTCCTTGTTGCCAGGAACAGTAAACCGCACAATCATAGACTCAGCCCATCCTTGTTGGTGCCTCATTGGCAGATTTGTATAAGGATGTATATGACTGTGTGCTCTGCATTTGAGTTACAAGTCAAAACACATTGGTCAAGCAGTACTGCAAATACTGCTAGAGCTGTAACTTCCTCAGATCTTGTCATCTTTTCCGTAAGTGAAGTTGTGTCCAAAATGCTTTAAATTAAAAAAAATCAAAACATTTTCCTTCAGATTAAAATTAAAGCTATTGAGATATTGGACCCTCGCGGTTTATATAGTCTCTCAGTCATTAGACATTGGGGACCTGTCAAGTGTGCCTCACGCCCTATGACAGCTGGGATAGACTCCAGCTCCACATGATCCTGAGCTCGAGAAGCAGTTAATAAAATGGATGGACTGCGAGATGGAGTTTTATAATTCATAACTTTAAAATTTAGCCTTATGAGGGTGTTGACATTAACCTTCAAGTGATTGAGCCATAAATTTGTACATGTGATATTTTACAAATGTAAACATTTCAGAATATCTGTTAGAGGTAAATGAATCAGACCAGGCATGATGAGAGCCAGGAGAGCCTGAAAGATTCAAAAATCAAAGAATGTATGAGGAAATGATCTTAAAACAATGTTGTGATTAATTCATCATCTTCCTGTGCAGTGTGAATGTATCTCCCAACACTGCATGTTATTTAAATCAGGCTCCAACCAGTGCTACAAATGACTTCCGAAAGAAGATAATCAAACTGCAGGCAGAACTTTTACTTACTCTGCTGTGAGAGTGGGAGGCTGCTGGGGTGCACGATATAATTCATCTGTTTTGGTCATGTGACAGCAGTGAATGGAGGCTTGCAGTCTGTGAGGAGGTGGCTGCTGCAGAACACAGTCGGTTTATCACGACTCTGCCCCGAGTTTAAAGTGTGTGTGCGCAGGCGTTTGTGTGTCTGTGTGCTAAGAAAAGCCTCTGCTTTTTGCTCCGCCAAGCATCAAAGTGTTAATAATTGCACTGCATTGTGAATAATATAGTTCACTCTGTCACACACTTCAAAAACCTGCACTCATCAAAGACTGTCACATTAAGACACCACAGCAAGGATTATTTTTGGATGCAAGTGCAGAACTCTTGCTGTTTTTTTTTTTTATATTTTGGTCAAAACAAACAAGAAAATAAATGAATGGATATTGCAGCCTAATGTTGATTTACAGCAGAAAGGGAAGGAAGTGGCTCATTTCATCCTTTAAAATAATGAAAATGAATCACAGCCTTTGGCTAACACAAGTGATCATTTCTATCAACACAGCCTGAAACCTCAACTTCTACTTACTTTGATGTGGGAAAAACCTTTTTGTCTTTAAAAGTGAAAAACAGATAAAAATATTACAAGGCAAGTCTCAAAATGGTAAATGCACTGGTTCTTTTATAGTTTATTTCTGCTATAACTGAGGACTCAAACTGGCGTATAAAACAAAATGCCAACTCTTTTATTTATGTCTCATTCACCCATTTACAAACACATTGATACAGCAACATTTTCTATACCTAAGTGCTTTCTATCTAACATTTATACTCCAATGAATGCAGTGGGAGCAACTCAGGGTTCAGTATCTTGCTCAACGATACTTAAGTATACTGAAGCAGGCAGGGATCGAACCACTAACCTTCCGGCTAGTCGCTGACCTGCTCTAGCTCCTCAAAAGACATCCAACAGCTATAAAAGCGTCTAATGGCAGAATATGTACCTTATGTACAGTTATCAAGTGCTATCAGAGCACATATCAGGCCACATATGTGGTTTACCATGGCAACAGTCGGGTCATAGTGCAAACAGGTTTGTCGCAATAACTGTGTACTGTCGATAATGGTGTTTTTAAGCAAATAAATCACAAAATGTCTCAACAATGTAAATTTAAAAATACAGTAAGTCAAAGAGTAATTGTTTTTTGTATGCTTTTGTACAGTCATGGCCACAGACTCTTGTCAACTTTGGTAAAAAAATCGAACGCTGACTCTGAATGACAGCATTACTGCAATTTCTTTTGAAAGTGAAAAATTAGATTTCATGACAGTGCAAATTTGTCTAAATGTCTAGAGTCTAAATGAAGACTTCACAGGGTATCAAAGTCATTATCCTTTATCTGGTGGGAGGTACGACTGTGATTTCAAATCAGTTTGTCTAAATGTCACATATGGATATGAAGCAAATGTTAACCTCATGGTTGTGCTGAAACCAGAGGATCACCAAAGTCATTCAGATTCATCCTCTGGGAACCATCCAAGTAGTGGATGCAGAGATATTTCACTGGAAAAGTAAACCTTAACCTGCTGATGGCACGAAAGGAAAGTCAGCAAATTATTTAAGTCATTAGGATTAATCCTAGTCAAACCCAAGTCCTAGACTGTGAAGGTAAATATGTTCATATGGGAGATGAAGTTCTGTATTTTCATAACAGAAATTAACCATATATGAGACAAATTTCCACTGCTTAAATTACACATTCTTTTTACCTCTAATTAAAGCCTGTGGCTGAAAGCAAAGAGGTGGTACTTCTACTGATTGTTATCAGCAACAATTCTAGAAAACAGGAAACCAGTAAATTATGACTTAAAGACAAAGTCAACTTTAAAATTTAGCAGCCACGGTGAAACTTCCCTATCAAAGGCTCAATTTGCTTTTCCAGCTTGTGTTGCCCCCCCCCCCCGATCAGCCTAACTAATTAATAAAGTGACAGGGATTAATGTGGCCTGTTTGATGACAAACAAGCCTTTAGAAGACCTAATTAAAACTGAACCTGCACCATTCATTACATTTGCTGTGGCCAAACATTGAATGTGTCAAACAGGAATGCTCAATTATTTGCACACACACACACACACACACACACACACACACACACACACACACACACACACACACACACACACACACACAAGAAAAAAAGAAAATTAAAAGACTATATTGAGAAACTTCAGGACAAATAAACCTCTAACTGGTTTTAGACGTCCCAGCTTGAGCTCAAAGGACCTGCAGTAATTCAATACCAGCACTAGGTTTCTCATTTCTCTGGAAACCCTGTCCTGCTGAACAACAGATGAATTTACAAACCAGCGTTGAATTATTTAGCCCAGTGTGGTACAACAGAGCTGACGGGCGGTCAGGTTACCTGCCACCATCGCCAAGAGATCAGCGGGACTCTTCCTTCTGGAAAGTCTCCATGGGATTTGGCCAGTGTTTCATGTGTTTAATGACACACTTTTAGGTGTAATGTCAGTTTGTTCATCAAGAACAGGGTGCAATAACACCAAAAGCAAAAGATATGAAAATGTATTTGCATGAATCAGCGGCGAGTGAAAGATTGAGGAGTTGCAGCTTGAATTTATAAGCAGCTGTTTTACATAAGCCGTCTCTCTTAGCAGAGCCGCGTCTTGTTTTTCCACAGTTACAGATGCAGAATTTGCCTCTTAAAGCCAACCAGAAGAGAATTTCTGTGCCTCTCCAGTCTTGTAAAATTAAAAGAAACTGCTGTAGCTGGTAGGTATGACCCAATAAAAATCTGAAAGTATAATTACATCTCCCTTGAAGAAAAAACAGCTTCTGAAGAGCGCTACACTGACTTTACATTTTAGTGGTTTGCAGTCTAATTAGTTATAGTAGCTCTATGGCCTTTAATTCATACACTCAGTCTAATTCCAATAAACAACTGCACTCCTTTTTCTAATTTCTTTAATAAATCCATCTGCATTTATACCAACCCGGTCCCCGGGGCACCATGACATGTGATAGCAGTTCCCATCTTTTTAAAGCCAAGTCTACTCTGCACCACTGCACATGTTGCACATGTCCATGAAATGCTTCCTTATGATTCTTATAGACTTGAACCTGCGCTTTTATTTCATTAGTGCCTCAGTAGGAAATTAACGAGTAACTAGCTTAATAAGTAATTCCTTTAGACATTTTCTGTTTCCGCCTTTTCCAGGTCAAGCATTTTCTACTCGTCTCTTTTTTTTATGTTTTTGTAAACTGAATATTTTCTGATTTGAGGCCATCAGACAAGGCCATTAGTGGAGAAAACAACCAGCAGACTGATGATGATGATGCCAATTTTCAGAAGCAGGTCTACAGTCTATTTATTCACTCTACGTACTAGCTATCTCAGAATGTGCAGTAAACTTTTTCTGCACAATACTGTGCAAAAGTATTGCCATCTCATTTGTTTATTTTTTGTGTCAAAGGAGCCAGACTTTCTCTTAATATTTTAAAGGGTTCTTAAGCAGCAGTTCTCCAGACTTTCTTCAGTTTTCCTTTGGGCATTAGCTGCTTTTGCACACATTTTTGGTCCAGTTCTTGTAACTGACAATGTTCAAGGGAATGATTTTGTTTGTTAAGCCACTTAATGCTAAATCATTTGAGCGTTAAAAAGGCACCAGGGATGAACTAGTGTTGTGTCTACATATAACAGACAAATTAGTAAATTTGAAGTTGTATTCTTAGGCACTTCACATTACTTGATCTATGAAAAATGCCAAAGAAAACATAGTTTGACAGTCATTAAATAGCATTACTGCACTCACAAGGTGATTTCCAAAGAACTACTATCTTAAAACTTGGTATATTTTGGTACAGTGTGCTTTCCATCTTTCCAAAAATTGAGGAAACAACTATTTACAGCAGCTGAATAATATCTGAAAGTGATGTTCTTAAGAAATAGGACAAAAAAACGGTGACATAAATATATGATATATTACACAAACTTTAAAGATCAGATCTTTAAAGAACATGAAGCTTGGATTACTGCTCAGCCAGCTAAGTGGCAAGTATGGAGAAGTATTTGAGTGAGTCAACATGGTCAGGTGACATTAAGATCAGTTCGGCTAAATCAATTAATTTTCCATGGGTGTTCCTGGAAAAGATTTCCTCCATGTTTAACCAGCAGACTAATGCCTTGCTGTAAAGCCCGTGCCATTTGTTCTACAGGACGTCTAAGCAACAGGAGGCAAACATAGTAAGTAAAGACTGGATCGGGCCGCTAACACTCACTTTTACACTGTTAAGCACCCTGTTAGCCCATTTTTGACATTTTAATCTTGTTCTCAAGTTGCATTCACTGAAATCTGCCCTGGAAGAGAAGCAGCTAAATACTCTCTTATTTAACTCTAGCACTGATGAGTTCTCATCCTACCGCAGCGGTTGAGTTTGGAAACCACCACCACCACCTCCACCACCTTCCTCCAGTGGGGCTCGTTCCTCCTGGTCACCTCCTCCTCCTCCACCTGTACCTCCAGATCGGAGGTGGCGCAGCTCATCAGGCTGGAGGGCGCTGTACCAAGCCTGCTGCCCGCTATCGGGAGTCAGCACGGGGCTCTTGTCCTCCTCCTGGCCTTGGACCTGACTTTGCACGGTCTTCACCATGTTCACCGCGTTCACCGGCAGCTGCAGCAGCTTTTGCATGGCGGTCATGTTTTAAACTTCGCTTTGACCTGTGGAACCACAGGTTGGATCACGTGGAGAGAAAAAACAAAGAAAAAAAAAGGCTGCGAGAAGATCAAAGCTTTCCGGTTAATCGGAGGAAATTCTCCTGGAGCTCCTCACACAGTTTTCATGCCACAAAGAGCAGCGTCAGCTACTCTGTTAGAAATCCTCCTTCCCTCTAAGGCTAAGTATGTGGACATTTCCTGCAAGACTGGCACAGCAAGCCTCCTCATAAATGCTCCATCCTGAGGAGAGGTTGCTGCCTATTCCCCATTAAAAATCCAGCGGTAGCTCCAGAGCTCTGTTGTATTTTTTTCTCTCGCTGTCTTCTGTTACTGCTGAGTGAAGCAGCAGACATCAGCTGCTCAGTAAATGGATGCTCGGCAGCGAGGGGCGTGGAGTTTTATCTGCCGTGACGCCTCTCCTTTCGCGACTCCTCCCTGCTGCTCATGTGGTTCCTGTTGCCGCACCAGTCACTCTCTTCCTCTTTACGCATATGTGTGTGTGTGTGTGTGTGTGTGTACAATATATTTATATCCCAGCTCACCAACAATGACACAGCCTCTCCCCACCTTTTGCCACGTTATCACTCGCTTCTCCTCGTGTGTGTCATCACTGCTCCAAATCCTCACATTAACAGCTAGAAACTGCACGTCTCCCCTCCACGCTATCACGCCGTCTATCACAGCTTCTTTTATCTGCCCTCACCTGGACTCAACGCCAGCGAGCCTTTGCAGAAATATTTCCTCCATCCGCTCGCGCATTACGCTTAAAAACCTTCCATCCTATTCATTTTTTATAGCCATCGTTGTGCCTCTTTTTTTCTCTCATCTTACATGACTCAGCTTTCTTGGCAGTGTCGTGATGAGGACATCTCTCTCTCTCTCTCGCTATATTTCTATGTGGCTCTAAACAAAAAAAAGAAACTGCCTTGAAGCACAACTGACATAACGCGCTTCCTGTGATCTGCAGTAGCTCAGTGACAATTTGTTGACATTTGCTTAAGACTAATAAGATTTTTATCCATGATGTCATCAGGAGCAAACCCTGGGCTTGCTGCGCCGGCAGCATCTTTACAGTAAACAAAAAAGCAAAAACAAATGCAGAAGATTTACAGATATCTGCAATTTGCTGTAGTTTTTTCAGAAAATACATTTGACAGTTTAACACATTTCAAACTCTGATCTCCTGATTCTCAGTTTAAAGCACTCAAAAAAGCCAAAAGCTGAACATCACATTTTTTTCTTTTAAACATCCAAATACAGTTGATTTGTGACAGCAACGACACAGCACTGCTGCTGGCTTTTCTTAACTTAGATTGTCTTTTTTTCTCTGTCTGGTCTTTAGGTGCAGTGCAGTGCTATCACACCCTCTAAATGAAGGAGGATGAGAGCAAAATTATATATGAAGACATAAATTAATAAACTCTCATATAGTCTAAAGTTGGATGATTCATATTCATGCTCTGTGTGGCCACAATGGAGATAAGGCTGGTACCTACATTGTGTTCGAGTTCGATGAAAATATTATTAACAATGTCATTACTATGCTAAATATAGGATTACAGCCAGTAGTCAAGCCTTAAAACCCAAGGAAGCACTGGTCACTACTGGCTATCACTGATATAGCACTTGTGTTGCCTGACAGTCAGTCAATTTAGGAGCTGTTTTTTAACAAATCAAACTGTGGAAAAAGACGCATGCATCCATTTTCATAGCTGCTTATCCAAATTAATTTCAAGGGGAAGAGTGAAGCCATCCCAGTCACTGATTACCTTTCTTTGTTCTGCGCGAGGAAACGGATGAACCATGAGGAAAACTACGTAAGCTCAGAAGGAACATGCAAACTCCACACAGCAATGCTCCAGTCACCAGAAGCCAAGTCAAATCCCAGAAGCCCATTCAGAGCCAGTAGTACAGTATAGTACAGACTAGTAAATGCAAACAATAATATTTAACACTGTTCAGTTTGAACAAAAACTTTAAAGACAACGCTTTGTGGATATAAGGTGAGCATATTAACACAACCTGGTTGTGTTTTACCAGGTCACATTTTAGGTAACTCACTTTTTTTTCTTTGTGAAGATATCATGTTCATATCTTAGTTTAACTATTTCACTCTTTCTGTCATAAAGATGGCATTTGATGACCTCCACTCAGTATACATCAATGAAAACATGGCTTGACAATAGGGCTGTTCGATATAACGATATATATCGGATGACGATATAAAAACATCTATCGTTTCATTTTACGCTATCATTTGTTTCGTGGTGTCGCAAAATAAACTGTTTACGGCAATATTTTTTCATCGTTTTGATGGACACTGTAGTGGCTATATTAAATTCTTAAAGTTCTCTCTTTCTCTTATATTTAATATAATCACACTATGGACGGACAAGCACCTGTTGTTATGCATTATGGTTAGCAACAACGACGGTAACAGCATCGCGTGTCCGCTTGTTTATGTTCCACATAAACCTTTCACAATAAAGCTCAAGATCCTGTTGAGACTTTTCAAAATAAACTGAATCACGTGAAAGAGCAGATCATTTACGGATGAGAAGTAAAAAAAAAAAAGCCCCCAGGTGCTAAAAAATAGACCTTAGACTCAGACGTTAGAACAGGCTTTGCCCCGCAGCACCCTGTGTAATAAATACTCGGAGGCTGTTACAACTTATGTCTAAAAATGTATCGTTTCATGCATCGGTTAAAACACTCGACTCCAGCTACATGACGTGCAGCTGGAAACACTTCATGCAAGTCGAGCTGCCCGAGATTCACAGAATTTACAGAAAATGTCACATTTTTGTGATTTATATCGTTATCGGGACGATAGAATTCTTATATCGGGATATGAGATTTTGGTCATATCGCACAGCCCTACTTGACAACCATTAGAATAGGTGGTTTTCAAAGGCGAGCCCTGGTAAGGTGTATGGGCACAGATCAATCTCAGTAACTTCAGAGGCACACCCATTTACTTTGTTATAGAAGCAGGCCTGAAATATTACAGAACCCATTCAGTTTAGTAAGAGAAACAAGGGTCACTCCTATTAGCCATCCAAACAAAAAGGAATTAACACAAAGATGGAGGAAACAGCAAGCAGCGTTGCAGAGAAGCAGCAGCACTGACATGTCAGAGACAGCAGTTGGCGAGGATGTGTTTGGTATATGACAAGAAGAAAGTGAAGCTGAAGTTATCGCCATGTGAGATGCAGTCCAGTTCAAGTTCCCTATGTGACCTATATCACAGACTTGATTTTTGCTGTCTGACAGAGATGTAAAATCCAAAAAGGTGATCCCGCGGATGTATGAGGAAGGGCAGCGGTCCCATAAATATGAAATTATAAGACTTGACTTTCTCTGACTTTACTAGACAGATACAGTGAAGACTGACCAGGAAAAAGAGACATGCAGCAAAGGGCCACAGGTCAGACTTGAACCCAGGCCGGCAGCTCTTAACCATGTAGTATGTGGGTACCTGCGCATCCAACTGAGCAAAACTGGCACCCAAAACTTTTGATTTTATTGTTTAAGAACACTGACCTACGATAATAATAAAAAAAAGAAGCCAAGGCCTTTTTCGTTAAGTCTTGAAAACAAATAGTCACCTGCATCAGTCTCTGGTCCTTTCAAAGTCATAATTTATTTGTCTTAGGTGCTGAAGGACAGTGTACACTTTTAGACGGAAGAAAGCCGATCTTTTCTCTGGATGATAATATACAAAAAGATTGGCACGATCTGAGGACCGAAGCAACGTTTCACATCCAACGTGTCTCCAAGGCAACAACAGTGAAGGTCGTGTTAGTGTGCTTCCACCATTATGTTTGCAGACAAACCGGTTAACCCACCTTCACTGAGCAAATTTTGACTTCTGCACACACACACATCTCTATATCAACAATATCCAGCCTACACTGGAAAAACAGTAAAGAGGGTGGAATTTAATCACAAGTAGTTTTGCACTAATGACTAATGTTTGCCAGACAAACTCGAGACAAAACCTCCTCCTCCTCCACATCCAAAGTCAGTTCAGAGCCTGAAATTCTGCCATCTATAGACACATGGCTCCCTCTGCTGGTGAATTACGGTGACGCTGAAGGCATTAGAAACTGAGCGGGGAATGTTCTTGCTTCACCCACACAGTCTTCTTATGCTTACTGCCCTTTCCATTGGAGCAACAAGTCGCCAGTCAGGGTTAACACAGATACAATATCCTCATTTCTTGTATCGTATCTTGTATCCTCAGTTCCTCTCCTCGTGCCTCTGTCCCTTTTCACCAAAGATGTGAGTAGAGGAGAAGCAGAAGAGACACGAGGAGAGAGAAACCAAGGTAACAGGGATTTAATAAATGAGACATCCTTTGCGTTGGAGCCTCATTTTAAAAGCATTGCTGAGTTTGATGCGTGGCACAACCGCATCATGAATTGTTTTATTTAAAACCCGACTACTGTTGCCGTTCACGCTATCAGATTTAATAGTGCATGTTGGAGTTTTTTATATTTAGGACCCACATGGCACAATGTGAAAGATTTACCTTTTCTAATCCAACACAGAAGCAGTTTGATCAGCTTAAATAATGGAAACATTGAAAACAAGTTATTCAATGAGTCTTCCTCTTGCAGTGGTTTGTACATTGCAGCTAGGGGTTACGACTCATGTACATGCTGCAGGTACACTTGCCCACCCTCGATTATAGCTCCTGCAGCAAGCTTCCTCTTTCTTCTCGCCTCCAGATGCATTTTACAGATTGATAGACCCTTTAGCATGCCATACTGAGATTGATATCTAGTTCACAGACAAAGGGACAGAGGAGGTATACGTTAGTGAAATTAGCAATGCCAATTCATTCACACTGACATTCATACTCACATCCAATTTAGGATCCAAGTGACCTAGTCTAAGCTAACATGTATGTCTTGGATCTGTGGGAGGAAGCCAGGGGGAACCCACAGAGGCACCTGGATAAAATACAAACTCCACACAGGAAGGCCCCAGCTGGCCAGTGAATTTGAGTCCAGGATGTCTTTGCTGTGACACAACAGTGCTAACCACTGCACTAATGTGTCACCTTTGTGCTCATCATGTCCAAAATGAAAAATACTCTCAGCAGCCAGTGGTACTCCTCAGCCTCCAAGTAGATACACATAGGTATTAATTTCAAAATCCTAGGTGACTTCTTTCTTGAGTTATTGCATTCACAAGATTCTCAGAAAGCTTGACCTGTGACCTATAACCTTGAGGACAAGTTCACTGAGATGCAAACTTATCTGAGATTTTTAGCAGATACACCTATGTTATCAATTTGAAACTCCTACAGTGTGTCGTTGCTGCCCTGGCAGAATGAGAACAATACCCCATCAGGCTTTCATGGAGGGAAAAGTCGTAAAAAGCAAAAATAAAACTGTAGGAGTGCACGGTGTGTTAAATTGTCATTTCTATTGCACCGTTTAATCCCATCTCATCAGATATTTTTCACGCATGACAATTTGACTTTGCATGCTAGTGAAAAAAATTATTTTGTAAATAATAACTTTCTGAAATTTGTCTGTAGTTAAGCAGTAGTTTCAATAAAAACAAACAAAACAAACAAAGAAAAAAACTATTGTTAAATGACTAAATGCTTTAAGCTGTGAGCCTCTATAAGATGTTGTTAGCTGGTATTAGTGAAACTTTCGTTAAAGTGGATCTAATGTTGTTGGACTTGGACACTGGTGAACAAACTCAGAGAGAAAGCTGAGGAGGTAATTTAGCCATTTATATAGCGCTTATCTACTCTCATAGAGTACTCAGAGCACTCTATACAACATGCCACATTCACCCAATCACCTCCATTCATACAAGCACTTTCTTCTATAACCCTCTTTACTTTACTGCTGTTTAGCTAACATTCACACACATTCACGCTCCGATGGATGCATTGGAGAGCAACTGGGGATTAGGATATTTGGCATCACCACCAACCTTCCAATCAGTAACTGACTTGCTCTACCAACTGAGCTACAGCCACCCCCGCAATCAGCTGTGTCGAATCAAAGACACATCTAAAACCTGCAGGACACCGGCCCATGAGACCTGGAGTTCCCCCACCCCTGCTCTAATCTGCTGACAATAAGTAACTGTGATGAATACATTCTTTTTATTTTCAATTAAAAATGTGAAAAAATTACTCACTGTAACTTTAAACACTAACCTTAAATTAAATAAACATGTAGAAGGAGCTGGAGCATGCTGACCAGGAAACAGGTGTATACCATTAAATTAAAAATGGCTTAATTAACAAGTTCATTGTCTAATGTGCAATCACAGACTGCCTCTGTATAGCTGTGTGTACCTCTTTCCCTGTTTGCGTGCCCCAATAAAGGTCAAAGTTTTCCAGATTACCAGTTATTATGCCCTATGTTATTTAAAAACATTTTTAAACACATTTTTCACAGTTGTTCAGGATGCAATATTCCTGAAAAAATGCGACTCAATGTAGTTGCAGTCAGGACTGATGACTGATGATTATTTAGCTGGTTTTGCTTTGTTTGTGATGACCTCATGATGTTTTATTTTCATGTATTAGTACTCTCTCTTGTAATGTGGAACTTCCTTCCGGTCCGGGCCTGTGTGCCGCCACCAGGCTGAGCTGCTGCCGCTGTCCAGCAGGGGTGGTGCTGAAACCTTGGAGCTCAGGCCTCGTATCCCCCCTGTGACAGGCCTTTCGCATCCCACTTCACAAACATGACGTATAAACACCGTAACCTTAAAAGCCTCACACACGTGAGCAAAGAAATGTAATAACAGGAGCGAACAACAAACAGCAGCGAGCCGCACACCGCAGCCTTATAGCGGCCAAATCACAGCCCGAGACTCAGAACTAGAAAACGAAGGCGCTGCTTTCAATCACGGGCCTGTAGCAACAAAGTTCAACATGCTGTCTGTTATCTATTGACGTTACAGCATACTTTATGTACGTGTTAGCGGACATAAGGCTGCCCCTCCCCCACCATAAGCTGGCCCATAACACCCCTCCCCACAATATGACAAACAGAAACAGTAACAGGCAGCACCGAGGCAGGTAGCTCGTACCTTTTGTAGTCGGAGGAGAAAATCCCTCCGCTCGCCGGATCGTGACCGTACTCCGGCTCCCCCACGCTGGACGAGCCGCCCTTCTCATCGTTAAAAGCGGAGCTGGCAGACATAGCCGTGTCTTTCAGTGTGTTTGTGTTTTTGTTCTTGTCGCTCTCAAAGAGCAGCAGCGACGGCGATTCAGTGCAGAAGGCAGCGGGATACACGGCTCTTAAAGGCGCATACACACCGCCGTTATCTCCGGGATGCTCGGCTGGGGGGGGGGGGGGGGGGGTGGGGGGGGGTTTTATGAGGTCACGTGACTTTTCTGGATTCCCCCCCGGGATATATATGTGTATATATATATATATATATTTAAATATATATATGTACATACATATATATGTGTATATATATATATATATATTTAAATATATATATGTACATACATATATATGTGTATATATATTTTTTCTTTCATACATTTTTATATAACAGGCAGTTGAAAATTTGTATTATCTCAACTATTAACTCTAGAAACCTGTTATTATCAAAACACACACACACAACTTCTTATGTGGTAGAGTATAGTAGATAGTCTTTCACCGGCCCCGTTCTCCCCTACACTGCTAAAACTAGTGGTCTCTCTCACACTCAGGCTGTACTTCCAAAATAAACTGAAATAAATCAAACGGACATAGGCTGGAAAATAAATAAAAAATGATGTGAAACCAATTCAGGAAGAAAACATTGCCATTAACTTTAAAGTTGTTGAAAAGTTCAGTGTCATGACACACAAGTGAATCTGGTTAGTCGCTCACAATCATGGTGGATTTATGACTTCAAAGTTTGACCTGATGGTAGCCTGGCTGTCCCTAACAGTATAGGACCTGCTGCATGGGGCTATTATTGTAGCAAACGCATTTGTGCCTGTGAATCTCAGTCCACATGTGTGTATTTCAATCTGTGTGAGGATTTATGTGTGGGATTGTTAGAAAATCAACCCAGCAGAGATATAATTTTTTTTCAAATTGTTGGAAAAACCAGGAATGATGATCTTCAGTATCTTGCAGTAAGTTTACACTGTCAGTTCCAGGTGCATCACTCTGGTTTCTAGCTAGAGATCAAATCCACTGAGTTTTATACAGTGAGTTTGTTTTTACCTAACTGCTTCAGCTAGCTCCTTTCTGTCTGATCCTATGAAAGAGTGTACTCAGTGTGCAGCGGTGTTTGGGTACAGGCACATGCGGGGGGCTTGAGCACCTGCCCCTTTCCTGATGGATGCCCCAAGTGCCCTTTTCTTGAGGTATTTATGTGTCTGTGTACATGTGGAGCCCCGCCTGTGCCCCTCAACAATAACATTTTAATCACAATTTTGCTAAACAAAAAGATCTGGCTTGTATCAGTCACATGACAACCATTAACCAATGCTCACCCTTGACAGCAGAGCGTGCTAGTATTACTTTATTTTTTCATTCTCATTGCTTTATTGTTATAGCACTAGGAATAAATAACAAGAGAAGGATTCTGGATCAGCACCATGATGCAAACTTGTGGCCATGGTATATACAGTATTCTGGAGAAGATATAAAAATGTCACTGTATGTGCATATGTATGTGTTTTATGTGTATAGATTTTTAAGGACATGAGGAGAAAACAGTGACAAAGGTAACTATGTGAGGCTGTTAAAGGCAGTGGATCCCTCACCAGTTGAATTAAAAAGAGCACAGGTAACATTAACACATGTACCAGTTGTTGCATTGCAGAGGTATTTAAGTATAAAAACAATAATAAACACAATTGCAGTGTTTTGGTTCTATAACATCATTCCATCATTACTTAATTATGACTTTATTACTATTAAAGCAAAAACAAATTGCGCCCTTTTCTCAGATGAAAAGCAAGTGGAGAGTGATACATGAGATGAGATGGAAGGAGGAAGAGAGGCAAAGAGTGAGTCACAGGCAGAGCCTAATTTATTCCCCACAGTGTTTTCTTTTTCTTTCTTTCTTTATTTTTTTTTTTAAATCTGTTGCATTACGGTTCCAAGTGCTGTCACCAATCTTTGTATTTTATTATTATCTCATAACACTTGTTTAATCAACTACCATCTCTCCTATGGACTTTTTAACCCTTTAAGACCTACCATAGAACCAAGTCCGCCAAAGCTTATATTATATTTTTACATGATGTAGTGCCATTTTTGGGAGCATTTCAAGTTGATATACATCAATACAACCATTATAGCCCCAATTTTAATAATATGTCTGCATTAAGTGCATAGTAATTACATAAATTGCAAAAAAGTGCAATAAACTACAAAAAAATTGAAAATCGTTTTTGTTTTTTAAAATATATTTCTAGTTAGAGAAATTTAAGAGGCTTATCCCTCAAAACTGTAAATACAATAAAGTTGCACAAAATAGTTTCCCACCACAGGGAATTTATTTTGACTGTCTTCATAGTTTTATTTTTGAAATACACCAATTTTTATATACTGCAGGAAAACGAAAATAAATATTATAATGCAAATTTGCAAAAAAGAAAAACAGCATATGCATCAAAATAAACTATTTCCAGCAGTGCAATATGAGTCCTAAGCATCCCAGAAACGACACAGAAAGTCATAAAGTCAAACATAACTTTTAAAAACACCAGTATAGGCTCATAAGGCCCTGATGGTAAAAAACTACATTTCTGCAAAATGCTGTCACTTCCAGGTTTGGGCAGGACATGGTGGACATGCGATAGTTCATGCTGATGGAGCAGGAAGTGTTACAAACAGCTGATCGGATCGGCAAAGCGCGTTTCTGGAATAGTATGTTTTTGTTGCTGCAAGTGCTTTTTATGCAGTTTTTGCAAAGCTATATGTGGAACGAAACTGTGACTTAGGACAAGCTGATGGCATAAGATGTAAGTACAACTCCTCCGGTTTCATATGCAAAAAAAATTATTGCGCTAGCTTATGTGGTTGCAGTGCTACCGGGATTTAAAAATAGTTACGCAAAATGGAGCGTGCCTGCTCTGACCGGCTTTCTACAGTCTCAGACCAACACAGCCCTGCCCTCCAGCGCTATCAGCAGCAGGAGCAGCAGCAACCCCTCAATAGCAACATTGTACCCCATTAGGTAAAACATAGGCATAAGTTTACTTTGCATTGTCCCCATCTGATCACAATGATGTGATGCAATTCTCTATTAGATCCTTGATGTATGTGAGTTGTTGTCATTCAGCCTGGTTCTGTGCGCCCCTTTTTAACTTTGAGCAGAACTAAACTAGAGAATAGCTTTATTGTTGGATTTTACAGGAAGATATCCGAAACTAGGAAAACACTAGGAACTGAACAAGGAATTACTAGCCACTTAAAATTGTTAAATAGCAATCATGTGGGGCTTAGTTACACCTAATAGTGAGACCTCTTTTTCTAGCAAAGGTAGCCTTTAGGTGCTGCAGTTCAACTGCCTGAAACCAGCATGTGATCAATCACTCTACAAACATCAGTTGTGCATCTTTTGAATGAAAAAAAACAGTTTATGATATCTATGAGTAAATCATATGACCCACAGACCCACAATGTTTTTAATCTAGCGTTTCACTGACACCTAGTGGACACTGATACAAAAGTAAAGAAGATTGAAAGTGTTTGAAAAAATGTTTTTATTGGAACGCTTCATAGGATCAGTAAAATTAATGAAAGCACATGATGTTCCAGCACTGACTGGCAGCAGGTCTTCACCAGTGTTTCTGATAAAGGTGGTCTCTGTCTGGAGCTGAAGGGGTGCAGCAGAAGAGGATGTGGATGCAGGGAGGTGTAGATTTGTGTTGTTTAGTGTCTCTGTGTTTGTCAGCTGCACACACACTGACTGCAGGTGAGGCAGGTAAGTAACACCTGGCTCTCTCTGTGTCACAAATGAATAAGAACATGATGGCTTTATCTGAGCTGGGCTCATGGAAAACTTCTTGATTTTCTGAACTTCCTGTTCAGGTTTAGATGCCCACACTGCAACACAAACAATAAGTAATAAAAGTCAATAAGTCTTCTTTTTCTAACACATTTTTGTCTCAATTTTATCACATATCACATGAAAAAACGCTGCGATACTCAGAAATCTTCTCTCACATCTACAAGGATGCAAAGAGACAGATGTGAGATAACAGAACGAGTTTATGAAGATGCAGATGTTCAGCAGCTGTGTTCACTTGTGTGTTTTACATACTGTTCTCCAACAGGATGCAGGTACTGAACCATGTTGTTGGGAATCTTCAGGATTTTACACTTGAAATGGTGATGAGACAAGCTGCAATACTATCATTTATCCACTAGGAGGAGGAAGTGATCAGTGGGAGGAGAACGTGCGCAAAACTACATTCATACATAGCTTGACTTTGTTCTCCTGAGTTATTATGATTTACAGACAATGATTAAGTTTACTGATCAGCGAAGCTTCACAGCACAGTTACACAAAGGTAAAATAAAAGGAAGGTGACAGCAGATTGATTTTACATTCAAATAAAACTGTTCTTCTTTCTTTTGGCCTGAAGTATCCAACACTTTTAAGCACCTTTTATCAATACAACTCTAATGACTCTGTCACTACCTCTGGGTCTCTCACCTGTTTCTGGATATCAGCCCCTGGCCGACTGTTCAGGTGAGCTGGTACCATGTTGATCCTGAATCTG
>NW_024582506.1:998974-1008021 GCF_018398535.1 Haplochromis burtoni | reverse complement strand
CGGCTTGCTATTAAAGGAGATCATTCGATTGTTGGGGTTGATAGTTTAGAATCTAAACTAAACTAATAAACATAAAACATCAGGTGAGGGCAAGGCAAGGCAAGGCAAATTTATTTGTATAGCACAATTCAACAACAAGGTGATTCAAAGTGCTTTACAGAGACATTAGAAACAAAAACAAATAAAAAGCATGATTTAAAATTGATTAAAACAAGCAAACAAACAAACTAACTAAACACACACATTTCACACCTGTTCGCGCGATCTGAACCCTTATCGTAAGGGGAGCTACCAGTCCTTCTGTGGACGAGCTACTTTCTATTTTAAATTCCCTGAATTTAAATACTCTCTAGACCCAGTCTAGACCCAGTTGGGTTCACATAGTAGGGAGCACTACAAAAATTACAAATAAAAACATGTAATTGGCAGCAAATCAAAAATAAGAAAAATAAAAAATTGAAAAATATCTCTTACTGCTCTGTTTATTTCCTTAAATGAACACTTGTACTTTTTGTCATAGAAGAATAAGAATATTAATATGAATATGAGCCGAGAGATATAATCTCTCCAGCCTGTCTTGGGTCTGCCCCGGGGCCAAATGCCTGGTGGCACCCTTGCCTCCATGGGCACCTTAACTCATCACTTTGGCGCCGAGAATGTATTTTATGAACTAATATTAGTAGGCTGAAGCCTTTTATTTCAGCTGTGATTGTTTTTGTTAAGATACATATTAATATGTTTTTTAAGGATCAAGATGTGGGTTTGTTTTTCCAGCTTCATTAACAGTTGTTTTTTCAGAGATCAGATGTCCTCACAGGACAACATATACAAAAATATGATTTTACAGAATATGATGCATTGGTGTGGATTAAACAGTGTAATAGTTTTGATATTTACCTTAAAGAGCAGTAACGTTAATCAATATTGCACAGATAGAGAAAATCAGCAAAGTTATTGGCTTTAGTTTTGATATTTTGCCAGTAAAACAGTTTTATGTCTCCCGAGGTCTTTTCATTGTTTTATTGTTTCTTTTGCTAAAGAAAAAAATCCCTGCCATTCCTCATTGTTAGCTAATCATGAATCCATCACTGGATCACACCCAATTGCTAGCACAATAATCATGTTTAAGGTTGTGAGCTGGTGTCTGATTTGTGTTTTCGTTAAATAAAAGACATCATCTGCACAAATGAATGCAGAACAACTTCATCAGAAAACAGAAAACTAAGTGTCTGATGCTAAAATACCACATATGTTCCCTCCTATAACAAAAATTTAAAACTAAGGATTATTTACAGTATCATATTTTTTATCAGATATGTTCTTATTAGTTAGTCTTAGTCTTATTAATGACAACCAAAAAAAACTGGTTCACTCACACCTTAGACCGATGTTGGACAACATGCCTCCGTCTAATGTTAAGTCAGTCTTTGCATTTTTTCCAGGTAACTCCCACAGGCATGACATGATGATTAAAGCTCTGTCATGTGTATTATGTGCTCTCCAGCAAGATAAATTCATGTTTTTTATATAGTTTAACAAAACTCTTTGCAACACAGGGTATAGAGGCCTGTTGATTCAAACAGGTTTGTTTAGATGGACCTTTTTTGAGTGCATGTTTTGTATGATAAGTTTTAATCTAAATAAACACTTTAATTAGTAGCTTTAAATAACAGTCATCATACCCTGCAGAATTAGAGACGGAGCAGCCGGGCTATGTAAAAAGCGTAAAGGGGCATGTTCGCGGTCATGTCCAGAGACGCTCCACCACACTTTACTACTGAGCAGACTCTGGCTCCAAAAGTGGAACATGGCAGCGCCCACAAGCGGGATATTTTGGCTTCATTTTCGCACAATGGGAGGAAGTGCTGTCACAGTGTTCATCTTTTATACAGTAACTGGTTAGGACCAATTAGCCAAACAGCAATCTTCTCCTTAAGAAATTTCAAAAATATACAAAATAATATATATAACTTCATAAGTCGACAAAAATAAAATCCAGAAATGTCGCTTTTCAGATTCATGATTCTTTCGGTTACATCATAAAGATGTTTCAAGTTCAAGTTTATACACTTAACCTTAAGTTGAGGTCTTTCATGTTTCTTTAACAAAAAAAATCCCTATTCAGAAATCTCTCTTCTATATGATGGTATGTGTGTGTGTAAATGTGCATGCGTGTCTGTGTGTGTACAACGGACCACACAGCAAGCATTTGTTTGGCCTGCTAATATGGCGCCTCGAGCAAAAATTCCGGCCACGCCCCATCCCTTAAGATCCCGCTCCAAAGTCCTGTTAACCTACGGAAAGAAGACGCTGCATTTTTAACTCTGAGGGAGATGGAGAATGAGCCTATTTCCAAAAAAAGTGGAGTGTGTTTCTTTAAGTACTATATTGTCAAAAACTAAAGTGTACACACACACACACACACGCACACACACACACATACCATCGAATGGAAGACAGATATCTGAATGAGGATTTTGTTTTTTGTTTTTGTTAAGGAGACATGAAAGACCCCAAGTGTACATAAACAGTTGTTGTATCTTGTTTACTGTATCACTGACAGATCATTTCAAAGTCAAGTTAATGCTACATTATACTGAGATATTTTGTAATGTGAAATACTGTAAGCAAATGAATAAACAACCTCATTCTTGCTAGACCTTTGACTGAGATGTACATAAAACATTGTTACTTTTATTATTATTATTATTATTACTATTATTATTATTTTATTAGAGACTTCAGGAACATAATTTTTTCCATATATGATGATGATCATGATGAATGAATTATGATCACATGGAAAAGATACCGTTTGTATGTTTAATAACATGAAATATGTTTAAATGTTTAAAGCCAGTGACAGGTACTCAGAGGTGCTCTCTGCTGCCCTCTAGGCCGAACAGACTGTCAAAACACTTTATTTGTATCTAACTATCATGCAGTTATAAGCATAGTAATTGTATAAAATGTGTGTAAAAATATAATTCTTTAAATACACTTACAAGGGAAACTGCAAAGTTTTCTGTTACTGTCTGATATTAATTGAATCTATGTACTATGTAGAGTACAGATCAGAGTAACATGCAGTACTGTAAGTGAAAGGCACTCTTGAGTTAAGAACACAGTATGGTATTTATTCCTCCCTCAGCTCCTTCCTCTCAGCTTGGCACCTATTCAGACACTCTTTGCACAGGAAGCTTTCTTTGACTAGGTAAAAGCTCTCTGAAATACTGACTGGTTTCTCAGTGGGTATCTTCTCAGCAATAATTGGATTCCTGTCCATCTTGATACTCTCCAGTTTTTTCAGCTTCAAGAGGCAGCTGGGGAGGTGGGTGAATCTGTTGTCAAAAAGGCCAATGTGGCGGAGGTCCTCCAGTGCACCAATGGAGGCAGGAAGAGCTTCCAGCTGGTTGAGACCCAGGTTCAGTGTTTGGAGTTTATTCAGGAGGCCGAGCTCGCTTGGGAGGCTTGTGAGACGGTTGTTGCACAGGTTTAAAACCTTAAGGTTCTGCAGGTAGCCGATAGCCACGGGGAGCTCCTCCAGCTAGAAACAATAACACATTTTTTAACAAATGGTGATTTTGGTGCACTAAACATGGACATAATTACAAAACATGGTACAATTTTGAAATGGGCAAACTACAGCTGCCAAAAGGCTAGTGACAGTTAGCGGGTCTCTAAGGTGTCCCCGTATGTTTGTGATTATTTAATGATTGGCTTTTGATGATTAGTACTTTAATCTAGAGGTTGTTGTTTTTTAATGGGCTTAATTTTAAATATTTGGAATATTTAATTATTTAAAATTATTTAAAATAGTGTGACACAACAACTGTGTAGCAGCCCCACAGTATTGCTGCTATACAGTAGCTACCATTTATTTACCTACTTTTAAAGAGTTGTTGTAAACATTAGACATTATCTGTCACACTCACATAATTGCTGTGCAAATCCAAAACAGTCATTTTGATGAACTGAGCAATAAAATCTGGAATTTTTCTGATCATGTTCCTGCTCAGGTCCACTTCATCCATGTGAAAGAGCTTCTGGATGCACTTTGGAACAGCTGTAATCCCCTTGAAAGTGAGATCCAGTCGGCGTTTACCATCCATTGTCAGCTCCACGCAGTTCTGGGCCATTTTCAAGGTGATCTTCTTACTTTTAGTTTTTCTTTTGGCTTTCGTTCCCTTGGCCATGCTGTTAGTCTGTAGTTAACCTTTTCCACTAATGCGCTGTGACGACAGAGTTGACCGTGGAGCCAGTCTGTGAGATCACGTTACCCAGGCAGCGGTAACTGTAGACAAAGTCAAGCTTTACCTTTCCTGTTAGATAAAATATGAGTAACCGTATCATTTGCTTTGTTCCATGACAACAATGCTAACATGACAACAGAAATCAGAAGACTTGCAGTAAGTTTAAACTTATGAACAGAAAACACTTTTGACTCCTTACCAGCATTAATGCCTCCTCACACCCAGTTCAAAACAGCAGGGAAGAGAAAAACAGAAGATACTTGACTATCTCTTTCCTCAGCCTAAGAATGTTGCCACACGTCCAACTGTCACTGCAAAGAGCTGTAAATAGATAAGCGGTCAGACTGCTGCTGTTTGACAGGTCAAAAATCACTATGCTGCATCATGGCTGTCTGTCAGCTGGGACTCACTTGGGTAAATGTGGCATTTGTTGTAATTTGTTCCCAGGCAACTGCTGTTTTGTCTGGTAGCTTTGGTTATAGCTATAGCTTTATAGCAATGAGCAGCCACCACTCACAGCAGGGCAGTTTGTTCTTTTAAAAATCTGTGTGAAGACATTTTAAAAAACAACAGCTTCAGTTTCCAGGGATTATCCTCTTTCAAATGAAGCTATGGAGGATTTCAGGTCCAAATTACTGATAACAATGAGCTGTTGATGCCTGTGTGACACCTACAAGTGTATGGTCAATTGTATTTTTTTGTAAAACATTTATTAATGTAAAAAGCCTTTTTTCATGGTGGTATTGCACTTTTCAGTTAAAGTTATGAAGACGTGATTGCGTGGCAACGCCACAAGGGAGAAGTAGTTGTGAGCGCGATAGGCCATTGCAACGCTTCTGTACCTCAGAGGAGGAAGAGCCTGCAGACCAAACGCAACTCATGTCTCCTGTCTCTACTTTTCTGTATAAAAACAGACCCCATGGAATACCTGTAACACCTGTAGCTGATTTGTCCATATTTTTGTTATTTATCTCACTGAAATGCAGCTCTGCCCAGTACTTTGTATTTGCCACTTTGTTTGAAATGAAGAACAAGTACTGCTGCCTACATAACAGCGAATGTATACATTTATACATGAATGTGAGTCCCACAGCCTAAGTAAACCAACTATACACGTACTGCTTACACTGCAAATGCTGGCAGCTAATGAGGCCATTCTTGCTTTATATCTGAAAAAACACCAAAACTCCCACTGCTCCACCAGACCTCAAAAGTTACTCAGTCTCATCTTTTCGTCATTTTTAATGTTTACATCATTAAAAAAGTTTCATTAATGATGGGAAACAAAATATCCCAAACTTCGCTCTGAAAAACAATGAAATGGATGTTGAAAAGGATAAATAAATAGTGCACAAGTCAAGAAATGTGATTCCATGCACTAGTGACGTGGAATAGAAATCTGACCTTTGACCTTTAATCATTTCCAGTCTTTCTCAAGCTTTGATGTGATTCTGCAGCCACACACTGATCTTTTTCCCACAAACACAGAGACTTTTGTCAACAATGAGTTTAAAGTGTCACATATTGCAGTTAAGAAGCATTACTCTGCATCATGCATTGCTGATGATGTACTTTTTCGATATGAATACCACACAATCTTACCAGCAGGTGGGGCTGTCTTCATACATATAAGTTCAAGATCACTTTGTTACTTTTACATTTAAAATAGTGGATTGACTTAATTATTTGCCCCATATTGTTCCATATTGATTTTGACCTGCTGGAAGCAGCCATCAGAAGATAGTTAACATGTGTTCATGAAAGACTGGAGATGTTCAGCAACAATAGGAGGGCTGTAAGATTTAAACAATAATCAGATGTGCCAAGAAGACAGGATGGATCCATGCTTTCATGGTTTTTTTTATGTGAAAATTCTGACCCCATCAATCTAATATCAGAGCTAAAAGTGAGACTAATCAGACTAGATAACTGTTTTTCAATCTTCTATTATCTAATATTGGTAAACCTGCAGAATCTTCCTCTTCTTTGGTGACAGAAGTGGCGTCCGGTGTGGTCTTCTGCAGCTGTCGCCGATCTGCTTCAAAGCTGGACCTGTTATGTATTCTGAGATGCTCTTCTGCATTGATTGTAACAAGCTACGTTTTCTTCCCATCAGCTTGAAGCAATCAAATCATTCTTATTTTACACAGAGAGCCACCGCTGGATATTGTCTCTTTTTCTAGTCTCTGTAAACTAGTGATGATGTCACGGCGAGTGGAGTGAGCCGTGTGGAGAAAATAAAGGAAGTTTAAAATAACTAATTATCTGTCCTGATTGGAGTAACCATCACTAGTCCAGCCGGCAAAGCAGGAGGAGAGGGTGGAGGGTTGGGTGCTTGCCCTTCTGACTCCATATTTTCTACTACTTGTTTGGGTTCTTCCCTGACGTCCATCTTACGGACAGAGTCGGTTTTATGCGGCGTTTTTGTCTGAACTCGTCCAGAAGAATGATAAAGTGATTCCGACTGGGATCCTGTGGCGCACATTCATAGGAGGTTTCGATCCTCTCAGACTGGGACTGACATATAACACAGAACTAAGTGGGAACAAGGTGTGACTTTCCAGTTACAATCAGTCAGTTTTAATGAACATATGATGCTTAGCCAAAGAATACAAAGGTTATTCGTTTTATAGAGAAGTCAAATACATGAAAAGTGCCGTATTTATAAACTAATTAAAACCAAACTGATAAATATGAAAAATTAAATCTAATTAATACATAAAACAATTAACTCTTTCATGACTTTACTGCATTTATAAAACTGCAGTAGTTCCTACTTTGTTATTACCCAGTTATACAGAATAAAGTTAACAGGTTTCAACTGTTGACCAGAATCATTTAAATATGTTACATGTTCATGTTCAAGAATCTTTGTTAATTATCATATATATAATATTTAATAACACTAACAAGGAACTTGTAATTTGATTTAATTCAACAAATATTCTTCACTTTTAGATCAGCAAGATCGTGAAGGACCTCAGCCATCCCAACAACAGACTGTTCTCTCTGTTGAGGTCAGGAAAGCGATTCGCTCCCTGAAGACCAACACAGAGAGACTGAGGAGGAGCTTCTTCCCACAGGCGATACGGTCTCTCAATCACACCACCACACAGTACTGACCCACACATATGGTTCTTACACACACACTGGACATTCTGGACTTTGTTTACACTAATTGATTAGATGCGTGGTCATCTAATTGAATCACTTCATCACTAAATCACTTTAAGCATATTTGCACTGCACAAGACACTTACAAATGTGGATTGCACAACACTGGACATTATATTTCTTCATTTCCACTTAATACTGTACAGCTGCTGTTATTGTATATATATATTTATATTTATATTTTATATATATATAGTATATATTTATATTTTATACATATATATTAACATATTAATTATATTTATATCATTTTATATCTTATTTTTAGTTAAATTTACATATTGTTATATTATTAATACTTGTACAGCTGCTGTTATTGTGTATATATTTATTTATATTTAATTTCTTCATACATTCTTATATAGTTCTATATTGTGTATTTTGTTGTACAGTTATTTTATTTTCAACTTTAATTTATATATTTTATCTTATTCTTTCCCAGTTAAATTTACCCTTCATTCTAATTTGTTGTTGTACAGTTATTTCATTTTTAACCTTAATTTTTATATTTTATTTCCTATCTTATTCATAGCCTTTCTTTCCTTTAGGTCACGAGCAGTTGTGTAAGCATTTCACTGCATATCATACTGTGTATGACTGTGTATGTGACAAATTTGAATTTGAAATTGATTTGAGCTTCAGCTCAACCAGTTACAACATTAACTGCTGACTTCTGTAATTTAATACCCCATTAAGCTGAACTATACTGCAAAGAGAAATATTGTACATTTATTTAACAGCAGTGGAATCAAGTTATTCTGCAGTTTCAGGTTTTACAGGGTTTCCTTTGACAAAGTAATATAATATGATACATTGTTAGAGATGAAATCATCCCAAAGTTTGATGAATCTGTACCAACAATGTGCTGTGTAAAGCTCACAGATTTATCCAAACACTGCAGATATATATTTTACAGTTTTTTCATGATGTGAATCACTCAGTTCACTGCTCCATCACGCAACGTCTCAATAATTCAAACTTTCTACACTTTGTGTTCAAGTTAAAGGACAAAGGGCATTCAGGGAAAATGTAGAAACACAAATTGTGGGGTTGAAGAGTCAAGTTTACTATTTAGATGTTCCACTGAATCAACCACAATGACTTAAAACTATCGATGTAATAATGTGATGGTTCAGTTCTATGTTGTAAAATGTTGTTTAAAAGTGATTTCTGGAGATTTCGATGTTCAATGGAGAAGTGAATGATGTCATGTTCTATAGAAAGTTACTGTTTAACTTAATGTGACCTCCTCAGGGATCCCAGGGCTGAAAGCTGTTGTTGGGCCCCCACTGAGCCCACAGTACATGTCAGATTCCTTATTCCTTTAATGACCAAATTATAAACGCAGACACAAAACTATCCTCAGAAACGTTCATGCTTGTTTTCTGCCTTGAGCAGTTTTGTGAGTTAGTGAATGTATTAAATATGTCTGATGCAGTATGCCAAAAAATCCATCATTTATTGAAGGAAACAGCTGTCAGATGTTGCTTTACTATTGTTTTAAAATCAGAATCAGAATCAGAATCAGAATACTTTATTGATCCCTGGGGGAAATTATTTTTTTTTGTTACAGTGCTCCATTTTAAACCAACATTAAGACAAGACAGACAATACACTAAC
>NW_024582506.1:997166-998954 GCF_018398535.1 Haplochromis burtoni | reverse complement strand
AATCAACAGTATTCTTTACCCTCATTGGTAGTCGCTTCAGTCACTCATGTCTCGCCACTTCACATCGTCAGCAGTTGCTTGAAGTTGCCAGATATCGTCTACTTTTTACGGTCTCTGGTTTCCATGTCTCTGTGAAATTGTGACACTGGTTAAAATACAGATGTAGTTTCCGGGTTGGAAAAGTAAAGCTGCCTAAAAAATGCCTAAAGTCCTGCATTCTATCTGAAGGCCACCACTTTTGTTGCCATTTTAGGCAAAAATGGCAACAAAGAAACGCTCAGCTCAAGGTTTCAAAATGGGTTTCAAAAACTTAAAGGCTGGGCCTCCATTCTTTGCCAACCAGAATACAAAAATGGCTCAACCTGTACACCAAGAATCATTTTACGAGTACAATTCAACTATATAATTAAGGTTTAAGAATAAAAGTACTTGTTTGGCACGTGAACAGTGATCTAATAGACACTCAGGGGCCACCTACTTCATGTTCAACTGATTGTTAATTGTTTATTAATCATCCAATCACATGTCAGCTGCTCAAAGATTTTGACATGTAGACATGTTCAAGATGAAAGTGACTTTGATGGTTTTTGGTGCCAGATTGACTGGTCTGAGTATTACTGAGTTTACCTGCATTTGCGTATTCTTCACAGACTCCGTAGAGTCAACTGAGCTGCCTCGTTTAAACACCATCTCCATCCCTTTATGCCCACAGTGTACAGATCTTCACCTTATCCTACTGGTGCTATGTCACAAAGTTCAAATCATCTCACAGTGATTATAACAAGCTGCAGTAAACAGGCCATTGTTAAATGAGGAATCTACAAAAGAGTTTTATAATAATATATAAAACTTTATTCTTTCACAAAAGGCTCATCTAGTAGTTATAAAACAGAGCAACAGTTGCATGTTTACATCTCGAAGTGCAAAAACAACAAGAGCCTAGAGAAATCGATGACACTGCTGACTGAAATGTTAGATTACAATCAATGAGAAAACTGTGTTGTCTCTCTTACAGGATAACAAAGAACACTATTGTTTACAGTCGTACGGAGGAGCTCCATTAAGGACACTAATGGGAACCAAGTCTTCAATAGCAGGTCAAAGTGCAAAGTGTTGCTGTTTTATTTTGAAGTCTGCGTGAGGCTCCGGTGTATATGTGGATGTGCTCTTTCATTATGTAGCAGTAAACAGCTTCCAGTCCAACCTTGCACAAAATTCAAGAATGCGTCAGCTAACACAGTTATTCTGGATGACAGTGCTTTCTTTCATTCACGCACTGGTTTGCACAAATGCATCACGCTCCCAGGACCAGCTGGTATGTCTGTCAGTGACAAACTTCAGTTTGTGAAGTTGTGGAGATTCGCCTCCACATTCCACAGCAGAGAGCTTCAAAAGGAGGGACACAAAACACACAAATTCATGAGGAAACATCACGTGCAAAAGCATATTTACACTGACGCACCCAAATGTAGAGGCTCAGATTTCAGTCCATGCAGACATGAGCCAAAACGAGTTTGTTTTCATGATATTAAGTTACACCATTTCTCCCAAATGAACCTTTATGTGAAAAATGCTCAATGCTTACTTCATTTAAAGGGACTCTGTTTTACTTTTTAATTTTCTGTCATATATTTATAAAACTGCAATGATGGATGTTTAAACACAGACTAATTTTTTAAGTTTCTAAAAAAAAGGGGGGGTCAGCACACGCACAAAAATTGTTGTTTCTACTCCTGGTTTTGTATATTGTAAAAAAAAAAAAAAAAAAGGACACTATTCCTAATATGG
>NW_024582506.1:995339-997146 GCF_018398535.1 Haplochromis burtoni | reverse complement strand
GTAAAAAAAAAAAAAAAAAAAGGACACTATTCCTAATATGGTCAACACATGCACACAGATCTGGCTGTGGGCACAGAAGCTCCACCCCCCTGCTGTTTGTTCAAACCTGTTGTTTACAAAGGTCAAACATCATAACATGGCCACAGCTACACCGACTCACAATTAAATACAAGGTGCGGTACAGGTGCATCATAAATGGTATAAATTTATTATAGCCCAAACAGAGCTGTACTTTAGACCTCATATGTGCCAGTATGTGCCACGCTGTATATTTAAGTAAACTTTGCACAGTGTGACAAAACATTAGCTACATTTTTATATCATTGAACAGTGAAGGGCACAAAGTAGGATCACATTAAATAACTGGAACAACATAGAAAATAATTTAAAGGATGTCATGGTTTGTATATTGCAGCTGTGTGCAGTGTCTCTTTGATACCCTCAGGTAAAAACAATGGATACACCTCTGCGATATAACTCCTGCTGCTGCTGCCTCCTATGGGGTGATTTTCAGGTTTTGTGCCGACTTTCAACATGGCAGACGGAGCTTGATTTCAGGGTCACAGACAGAAAATCGAGGAGGAACAGGAAAAAGGAAACAATAAAACCCTGAAGTATGACAGTGCAGACCTGGGAGCACGGACAGTACGGAAGATAGACATGCAATCAAAAAACCAAAACAAAACAAAAAAAACCAATTCTTGGCAATATTATAGAGTAAAATGTAATGAATGATATAAAGTCAAAGTTTTTTAAATTATTACAGAAACTATGCTTGCCAAAGACTGACTGTATACCAACCCACCAACATTTCATTTGACCAGATTCCATTAAATGTAACATTTTACATTGTACTTATTTAACAGAATTACATGGAAATATTTGTAAATTTTAAAGTAAGAATTTTGGACATATATTTTTTGAGTGTGATTGGATGATTAATAAACAATTAACAATCAGTTGAACATGAAGTAGGTGGCCCCTGAGTGTCTATTAGATCACTGTTCACGTGCCAAACAAGTACTTTTATTCTTAAACCTTAATTATATAGTTGAATTGTACTCGTAAAATGATTCTTGGTGTACAGGTTGAGCCATTTTTGTATTCTGGTTGGCAAAGAATGGAGGCCCAGCCTTTAAGTTTTTGAAACCCATTTTGAAACCTTGAGCTGAGCGTTTCTTTGTTGCCATTTTTGCCTAAAATGGCAACAAAAGTGGTGGCCTTCAGATAGAATGCAGGACTTTAGGCATTTTTTAGGCAGCTTTACTTTTCCAACCCGGAAACTACATCTGTATTTTAACCAGTGTCACAATTTCACAGAGACATGGAAACCAGAGACCGTAAAAAGTAGACGATATCTGGCAACTTCAAGCAACTGCTGACGATGTGAAGTGGCGAGACATGAGTGACTGAAGCGACTACCAATGAGGGTAAAGAATACTGTTGATTGACCATACTGACCGTAGGACCTGATCGTAAATGCTATGGGTTACCTCGGCAACAAAAAGATGACAAGCACAAGATCATTTTATTTGTCTGTAAAGTTGGTGCGTTACAGCATTAAAAAGAAGATGTAAAAAAGCAGCTTTGATAATATATCTGAGATGGAAAGTAGAATTTCAGTTAGTAAAGGAGCTCACTAAGTAAAACTCTAAAAAATACAATTAAAAGTAAAAATAAAATTCAATAAAATCCTATATAAAAAGCAGCCCTATAAAAGAAAAAATTATTCAAAAGCTCATCAGAATGTTTTCAGTGAGTTTGGATTCTTTAAATTCAATCCATCAGGAGAACTATTTTAAAAAAA